>NC_073384.1:74926221-75092487 GCF_028641065.1 Leucoraja erinaceus | reverse complement strand
CAAGGCAATGCCAATAAAGTTCGATCAAAGATAGTCCGAGGGTCTCCAATGAGGTAGATAGTAGTTCAGGACGGCTCTCTGGTTGTGGTAGGATGGTTCAGTTGCCTGATAACAGCTGGGAAGAAACTGTCCTTGAATCTGGAGGTGTGTGTTTTCACACTTCTACACCTTTTGCCTGATGGGAGAGGGGAGAAGAGGGAGTGGCCATGGCGTGACTAGTCCTTGATTATGCTGCTGGCCTTGCCGAGGCAGCGTGAGGTATAAATGGAGTCAATGGAAGGGAGGTTTGTAATCCTCTTACATTATAACTGGATAGAAACCTCAGATCACGCACCTAACTGCTCTGCCCTTTCACTCAAGGAACTATCATACTAGTGGATGTAGCAGAGGAGAGGCCATGGCCATTTACTTGCATAAGGCCTGCTTGCCTTGCGCTTAAAGTTAGGCTTCATCCAAAAAAAAGTGCTGGGCCCCAAAATCCTTTGTTGTGGCCGTGAATCAGGACAGAGATGGACATTGGAACAGGATACGTCTACGCTCACCATAAAACCTGGCCACTGGCTCAATAGAATGTAATGAATATAACTCAAGCTGGAAACATAAATAATTTAAAAACAGATGGTGGATAAAATATATAGCAATTTGTGCATGGACTAATTGGTTGGGAAGTTAATCTGAAGGGCTCTTATTTTATTTCAAGACTATGTCAGTTCTGTTCAGTTCCGTTGAGTTTATTGTCACGTGTATCGAGGTACGGTGAACGTTTTTTTGTTGCGTGCCAACCAGTCAGCAGAAAAACAAAATATGATTACAATCGAGCCATTTACAGTGTAAAGATAAATGTGTAAATGTTGTGGGAGGAGAGATTTAAGAGTGTGGAGCGATTGTAATTTGTGTTTGTCGATCTGCTTCTGAGACTAGCACGCAAATATTCGCCTGGGTTAGGCGCCATCTTGGAAGCATATATAAGACGATCAGAGAGCCCTTTATGGTGTAGCACTTTTGTGTAGTACAGCAGATTTGTTTTATTTTAGACGGGTTTGAAACTGTATAGACAGTACTGTGAAATACGTTGGCACTAGAGCCTAACGTATGAATAAGAACACAATATCCTACAGCTACCTTCCCATTTTCGGCCTCTCAGCTGTGTCATTCCCTCCTTCAATAGGTACAAAATGCTGGAATGCCGTATGACTCCATGACTCGATAACCCTATAACCATTATAGAAATCAAATTAAAATAAAATTGAAAACAGTGGGGCTTTCAAAAGCGGGACAGGCAGCATCGTTGGGGAGAAGGAATGGGTGACGTTTTGGGTCGAGACCCTTCTTCGAACCCTTCCTTCTTACTCATTCCCTTCTTAACTTGCTGCACCAAGCAAATACATCTCTAGCATTGCCACACATAATGATGGGAGCTTCCTCCTCTGCTTAGAATGGAGGTGCTAATTAAAGAAGAATTTGATGAGCATTCAACTCTCGAGCAGTAATTATACCATCTAATGCTTACTTTACGATGCAGTAGTCTCCTCGTTCATTTTTCACTGGGGTTTGGCACATTGCTGAGACAGCATTCCATGTTGGACGTCAGGGAAGTTAAGTTCCTCCTCGTCCTTCTCAGAGCAGAGCCTCAGGGCTGATCCTAGTCCTCATCGCCATTTACTGGACAGCGATCAGGACACGTACTCCTGACCTCTTTACTAAAGTACCAGCTCTGAATTTCACCAGACCCTGCCTCAACACAACTCTCAGTGCAAAGTGAGAATCAAACCTGACCCCCATGTTCAGTTCAGTTTAGTTTATTGTCATGTGCAGAAAGTACAGCCAAAGTTTTTGTTGCGTGCTATCTAGTCAATGGAAAGACAATACATGATTACCACCGAGCCATTTACAGCATACAGATACTTGATAAGGGAGTAACGTTCAGTTGAAGGCAAAGCCAGCAAAGTCCGATCAAGGATAGTTCGAGGATCTCCAATGAGGTAGATAGTAGTTCAGCACTGCTCACTGGTTGTGGTAGGGTGGTTCAGTTGCCTGATGAAACTGTTCCTGAATCTGGAGGTGTGCGTTTTCACACTTCTATACCTTTTTGCCTGATGGGAGAGGGGAGAAGAGGGAGTGGCCAGGGTGCGACTCGTCCTTGGATTATGCCGCTGGCCTTGCCGAGGCAGCATGAGGTATAAATGGAGTCAAGGGAAGGGAGGCTGGTTTGTTTGATGGTCTGGGCTGCGTCCACAATTTGCTGCAATTTCTTGTGGTCTTGGATGGAGCTGTTCCCAAACCAAGCTGTGATGCATCCTGGTAGAATGCTTTCTATGGTGCATCTGTAGAGGTTGGTGAGAGTTGGTGAAGACATGCTAAACTTCCTAAGTTCCTTCTAAGGAAGTAGAGGTATGTCTTTAGATGGTTCCACTGCTCCATACTGAAAGTTACTACAATGTGGAGGAAACATTTTTTAGACATTTGTACTTGGGAATTTGAAATCTCACTCATTTGGTGCTAATTATATACTCATGCTGTGATAATTGCCAGTTCAATATTCTGTAAAAACCATGTGTTAAAGCTGAGTTTGTAAGATTCACGTGAAGAACTGCGTGAAGGTCATGTACAGTAATCGCTGAATCATTGCCACATTTATCAGTATGAAGTATGTCCTTGTATACAGTTCACTCCTCTGGGGAAGATATTGCCACAGGAAGACTTAAGAGATGCCAAAGAATCTGTGTTCCCAGACATTGGCAGACTGCAGGCATAGACTGCAACTTTGCACGTTCTCCTCAGGTGATGAATGCTTGACTTATGAACGGCTCATACATAGAGTCATGGAGTGATACAATGTGGAAACAAGCCCTTCGACCCAATTTGCCCACACCGGCCAACATGTCCCAGCTATACTAGTCCCACCTGTCTGGATTCGGCCCATATCCTTCCAAACCTGTCATATCCATGTACCTGCCTAACTCTTTCTCAACTACCTCCACTGGCAGCTTGTTCCATACACCCGCCACCCATACACATGAAGGGACATTTGATGGGCCAGCAGGACTCCAGGCATCTTCTGATCATAGAGGGAGTGCAGAGAAGGTTCACCAGACTGATTCCTGGGATGTCAGGACTGTCTTATGAAGAAAGACTGGATAGACTTGGTTTATACTCTCTAGAATTTAGGAGATTGAGAGGGGATCTTATAGAAACTTACAAAATTCTTAAGGGGTTGGACAGGCTAGATGCAGGAAGATTGTTCCCGATGATGTTGGGGAAGTCCAGGACAAGGGGTCACAGCTTAAGGAGAAGGGGGAAATCCTTTAAAACCGAGATGAGGAGAACTTTTTTCACACAGAGAGTGGTGAATCTCTGGAACTCTCTGCCACAGAGGGTAGTTGAGGCCAGTTCATTGGCTATATTTAAGAGGGAGTTAGATGTGGCCCTTGTGGCTAAAGGGTATCAGAGGGTATGGAGAGAAGGCAGGTACGGGATACTGAGTTGGATGATCAGCCATGATCATATTAAATGGCGGTGCAGGCTCGAAGGGCCGAATGGCCTACTCCTGCACCTAATTTCTATGTTTCTATGTTTCTATGTAAGTGGATTATGCCTGAGGAACCTGAGGGGCAACTCTTTTACACAGAAGCTGGTGGGTGTATGGAACAAGCTGCCAGAGGAGGTAGTTGAGGCTGGGACTATCACATTGTCTAAAAAACATTTGGACCGGTACATGGATATGACAGGTTTAGAAAGATAAGGGCCAAATGCAACCATGTTAGACTAGTGTATATGCGGCATGTTAGTCGGTGTGGGCAAATTGGGCCGCAGGGCCTGTTTCCATACCGTATGACACCATGACTATGACTCCATAACTCTATAACCATTATAGAAATCAAATTCAAATTGAAAACAGTGGGGCTTTCATGGTGAAAATTAGTTGTTTCATCAAATTACCACACAATTGGGGGCAGTTGCGAATGGGGCATTTCCACATGCGTTTCCTCTCCGCCCATTCCACCCTCTGAGCAACAGTTGGGGTCTGGGTCCAGCTGAGCAAAGCAGGCTCACTCACTCACTCACTCACTCGCTCACTCACTCACTCACTCACTCACTCACTCACTCACTCACTCACTCACTCACACACACACACACTCACTCATTCACACCCGCACTCACACACATTCACTCACTCACACATCACTCACTTACACTCATTCACACCCACACACACTCACACACATTCACTCACTCACTCTCTCGCTCACTCACACTCACTCACTCACACTCACACACTCATTCACACTCACTCACTCGTCCCTCACTCCACTCACACTCACACACATACACACACACACTCACTCACTCACTCACACACACACACACACACACACACACACTCACACACACACACACACACACACTCACTCACTCACACACACACTCACACACACACTCACTCACTAACACACACACACACACACACACTCACTCATCACTCACTTACATTCACTCCATTACTCACTCACACTCACATACACACACTCACTCACTCACACTCACTCATCACTCACTTACACTCACTCCATTACTCACTCAGACTCACACACACACACTCACTCACTCACACTCACTCACACTCACACACACTCACTCACACACACACTCACTCATCACTCACTTACATTCACTCCATTACTCACTCAGACTCACATACACACACTCACTCACTCACACTCACTCACACTCACACACACTCACTCATCACTCACTTACATTCACTCCATTACTCACTCACACACACACTCACTCACTCACACTCACTCACACTCACTTATGCCCACACATGTCAAGGCTGTGTCTGTGATACTCTTCGAGATGTGGTTACAGTCTGTTTCTGATTTAGGAACAGTTCTCAGGAACAGAGTCCTGTCATAGCCTGGGGAGAACCTAGGAACATTTCCATGGAAAACATGAGACCATGAGGCGCGGAACGGTGGCACAGCGGTAGAGTTGCTGCCTGACAGCGCCAGTGACCTGTGTTCTATTCTGACAAGGGCGCTTGTGTGTACGGAGTTTGTACGTTCTCCCCGTGACCTGTGTGAGTTTTCTCCGAGATATTCGATTTACCCCACACTCCAAAGACATACAGGTTTATGTGTTAACAGTAGCCTGAGGGCGGTCATGGCAGGGTTGTTAGCACAGAGCAGAGGCTGAAGAAGTGGCTTTGTAACTCCTGAAAGGTCAGCAGAGAAGATTATAGTTCTGGTCCAAACAGAGAATCAAAAAGTAATCACATACAAAAAGTAATCCTCCATCAGTTTCGCCACCTCCAACGTGACCCCACCACTCGCCACATCTTCCCATCTCCCCCCATATCTGCCTTCCGCAAAGACCGCTCCCTCCATAACTCCCTTGTCAATTCTTCCCTTCCCTCTCGTACCACCCCCTCCCCGGGCACTTTCCCTTGCAACCGCAAGAGATGCAACACTTGTCCCTTTACCTCCCCCCTCGACTCCGTTCAAGGACCCAAGCAATCGTTCCAGGTGCAACAGAGGTTTACCTGCATCTCTTCCAACCTCATCTATTGCGTCCGCTGCTCTAGATGTCAGCAGATCTATATCGGTGAGACCAAGCGGAGGTTGGGCGATCGTTTCGCCGAACACCTCCGCTCGGTCCGCAATAACCAAGCTGACCTCCCGGTGGCTCAGCACTTCAACTCCCCCTCCCACTCCGTCTCCGACCTCTCTGTCCTGGGTCTCCTCCATGGCCACAGCGAGCAGCACCGGAAATTGGAGGAACAGCACCTCATATTCCGTTTGGGGAGTCTGCATCCTGGGGGCATGAACATCGAATTCTCCCAATTTTGTTAGTCCTTGCTGTCTCCTCCCCTTCCTCAGTCCCCCTGCTGTCTCCTCCCATCCCCCAGCCTTCGGGCTCCTCCTCCTTTTTCCTTTCTTGTCCCCGCCCACCCCCGCCCCCGATCAGTCTGAAGAAGGGTTTTGGCCCGAAACGTTGCCTATTTCCTTCGCTCCATAGATGCTGCTGCACCCGCTGAGTTTCTCCAGCTTTTTTTTGTGTAACATGAAATATCTAACATTGGCTATTAAATGAGAGTCATTTACAGATGGGTTTTAGAAATGATGTACTGCAATGCATTTATTGTTCTGGGTGTAATTATGGTAAAGCTACAGTTGTTTTGCAGTCATCGGCCGTCACTGGAAACGAGATTGACTCCTCTTTTGGGAGGACGCCTGTGCGTGACTTTGTTTAACGTGGGGAGACTGGTGCACAGACAGCCACCACACGGTCCTTGACAAATCTGGGTCAGGATCCTGTGGCATGGAGTCCAAGACGACCGGAGACCCTTTTTTGCTGCAGCCTTCATCCGCCTTCCCAGCCGTTGTGACTCTCCACTAAGGTCAGCCATCGTCCTCCACCTGTCCCACCGTTGAGGTCTTGGTTGGATTGCTCTTTGTCAGGGACCTTCCCCTCAACCTTACCAGGAGCATAGCTCCAGACGGCATCACTCTAAGGATCTCAGGTCCACACAAGCTTCTCCACCATGACAAGGTGATAATCCACGGAGATCAGGTGTATGTAAGTCTATCTGGAAAAGTGATCCATTGGAATTATATGTGCCTGGGATATTAAATACATCTAATAAGTGAACTATTTGTAACTGAGAAGACTGATACAGGGTTTTATTTCATCTATATACGTGTGGGTATATTTTTGTAAATAAATAGTTGATTTCGTACTGTCAAACCTGCAGGCAATGAATTGATGATGTAATTTTGTGCATGAAGTGAGTTATTCACCTGTACAGGTCAATTATTTTTAAGGAAGAAAATATCTGGAGCATATGATGGTGTGATGGTTCTTTGAAGAAGTCAATGTGTCACACTGTCTGATCGTTGATACACTGTGTTACTAGCCTTGCCATCCGGATCACATCTTGTACACTGCCCTGTTCACTACTTTGGAAGAAAGATGTGATTGCACTGAATGGGGTGCAGAAGAAATGTAAGGACTGTAGAAACTCAGCGGTCGAGGCAGCATCTATGGAGCACAGGAAATAGACAACGTTGCCTATTTCCTTCCCTCCATAGATGCTGCCACCCCTGCTGAATTTCTCCAGCACATTTGCCAACCTTCAATTTTCCAGCATCTGCAATTCCTTCTTAAACATAAGAACTGTAGACACTGGTTTCAACCGAAGATAGGCACAAAAAGCTGGACTAACTCAGCGGGTCAGACAGCATCTCTGGAGAAAAGGAATAGGGGACTTCTTCAGACTGAGAGTCAGCGGAAAGGGAAACGTCACCTATTCCTTTTCTCCAGAGTACCTCCTGACCCGTTGAGTTACTCCACCTTTTTGTGTCAATCTGTGGTGCAGAAGAGACCTGCAAGAACGTTTTCAGGACTGGAGTCTTTTAGTTACTTACTGTAGGTATGAGAAACAAATGAATAGGCTGGGGTTATTCTCCTCGAAGCAGAAATGACTGAAAAGAGATTTAATTGCGATCTATAAAATGATGAGGGCATTATTGGCCTGTGCCACTAAGACGATTTTTTAGGCGACTATTGACCACTAGGCTGTCACCACATGGTCGCCTGGGTGTCGCCTGTATGGATGTGAATAGTCTCCTCAGATGCCCAAAGGGTCGTAGCGTCCTTCTGGTCGCCGCTGGATATTCTTCTTTTTTTTAAATATTTTTATTAGAAGCAATTGTACAAAGATAAAACATTTGGCATCTAAAATTATACAATTGTTGTACAACTTCATTTTTAACCTTATACCCTGAAAATGAAAAAAAGAAAAGAAAAAGAAAACAAGAAGAAAAAAGTGAAAAGTGAAAAGATATACCGAAAAAGAACAAAAGAAAAAGCCCTAAACTACCAAGGTAGTGAGGCTGAAAGATATAGAATTAAGAAAAAAGAAAAAGAAAGGTGGAGATATTCCTTTCCCCTCATCCCCCCCCCCCATCCCACCCCCCACCTTTGTAAGAATTCGGTAAAGGGTGTCCATGTGTTGAGAAATTGATCTGGTTTTTCCACCAAGACAAGCCGAATGTTTTCCAAATGTAGTGTCTCGGACATTTTTGTGATCCACATCTTCACTGTAGGGACTGTTTCCAATATAAGTACATTTGGACAGGTACGTGGATTGGATAGGTTTCGAATGCTATAGGCTAAATACAGGCTGGAGAGACTAGTGTAGATGGGGCATGTTGGCGGTTTGGGCAGGTTTGGTCTCTATAAGGGCCTCTATCCACATTGTATGACTCCATGTATCTATAACTCTATAACCATGATAGAACTCAAATTAAAATCAAATTAAAAACCGAGTGGGTCTTTTATAGGTGAAATGAGTTGTCACACCAAATTATTACACCATAATTGTGGGCAGCACAGTGGCGCAGCGGTAGAGTTGCTGCCTTACAGCGCTTACAGTGCCAGAGATCCAGGTTCGATCCCAACTACAGGTGCTATCTGTACGTAGTTTGTACGTTCTCCCCGTGGCTATCTGGGTTTTCTCCGAAATCTTCGGTTTCATCCCACACTCCAAAGACGTACAGGTTTGTAGGTTAATTGGCTTGATGTAAATGTAAAATTGTCCCTAGTGTGTGTAGGATAATGTTAATGTGCGGGGATCGCTGGTCGGCGCGGACTCGGTGGGTCAACATTCAGAACGCCTCCGCTCAGTCCGCCTCAACCTACCTGATCTCCCGGTTACTCATTACTTTAACTGCCCCTCCCATTCCCACACTGACCTTTCTACCCTGGGCCTCCTCCATTGTCAGTGTGAGGCCCAACACAGATTGGAGGAACAGCACCTCATATTTCACTTGGGCAGCTCACAACCCAGTGGTATGAACATTGACTTCTCTAACTTCAAGTAACCCTTGCTTTCCCTTTCTCTCCATCCCTCCCCCATCCTAGTTCTCCGACCAGTCTGACTGTCCCCCTGATTAAATTTTATCTTTGTATGCCTCGTTGTCACCTTCTCCCAGCTGATCTACATCGGTGAGACTTGGCTTGGTGATCATTTCGCCGAACACCTCCGCTCGGTCCACATTAACCAACCTGATCTCCCGGTGGCTCAGCACTTCAACTCCCCCTCCCATTCCGAATCCGACCTTTCTGTCCTGGGCCTCCTCCATGGCCAGAGTGAGCACCACTGGAAATTGGAGGAACAGCACCTCATATTCCGCTTGGGCAGTTTGCACCCTAGCGGCATAAACATTGACTTAGAAACATAGAAACATAGAAATTAGGTGCAGGAGTAGGCCATTCGGCCCTTCGAGCCTGCACCGCCATTTAACATGATCATGGCTGATCATCCAACTCAGTATCCCGTACCTGCCTTCTCTCCATACCCTCTGATCCCCTTAGCCACAAGGGCCACATCTAACTCCCTCTTAAATATAGCCAATGAACTGGCCTCAACTAACCTCTGTGGCAGAGAGTTCCAGAGATTCACCACTCTCTGTGTGAAAAAAGTTCTCCTCATCTCGGTTTTAAAGGATTTCCCCCTTATCCTTAAGCTGTGACCCCTTGTCCTGGACTTCCCCAACATCGGGAACAATCTTCCTGCATCTAGCCTGTCCAACTCCTTAAGAATTTTGTAAAGTTTCTATAAGATCCCCTCTCAATCTCCTAAATTCTAGAGAGTATAAACCAAGTCTATCCAGTCTTTCTTCATAAGACAGTCCTGACATCCCAGGAATCAGTCTGGTGAACCTTCTCTGCACTCCCTCTATGGCAATAATGCCCTTCCTCAGATTTGGAGACCAAAACTGCACGCAATACTCCAGGTGTGGTCTCACCAAGACCTTGTAAAACTGCAGTAGAACCTCCCTGCTCCTATACTCAAATCCTCTTGCTATGAAAGCCAACATACCATTCGCTTTCTTTACTGCCTGCTGCACCTGCATGCCTACCTTCAATGACTGGTGTACCATGACACCCAGGTCTCGCTGCATCTCCCCCTTTCCCAATCGGCCACCATTTAGATAATAATCTGCTTTCCCGTTTTTGCCACCAAAATGGATAACCTCACATTTATCCACATTATACTGCATCTGCCAAACATTTGCCCACTCACCCAGCCTATCCAAGTCACCTTGCAGTCTCCTAGCATCCTCCTCACACCTAACACTACCCCCCAGCTTAGTGTCATCCGCAAACTTGGAGATATTGCCTTCAATTCCCTCATCCAGATCATTAATATATCTCCAATTTCTCCGACTTCTCCAATTTCCGGTAGCCCTTGCTTTCTCCTCCCCTTCTCAGCTCTCCCTCAGCCCTCTGGCTCCTCCTCGTCCTTTCTCCTTTCTCCTTTCTTCTCCCCACCACCCCCCACCCACCCTACATTAGTCTGAAGAAGGATTTCGGCCCGAAACGTTACCTATTTCCTTCGCTCCATTGATGCTGCCTTCCCAGCTGAGTTTCTCCAGCACTTTTGTCTACCTAACAATGATCTATTCCACATTTTCCTTGATCTGCATCCCCTTTGATGTCTCATTCTCATACCTTACACTTCCATATCTCTGTGTCTCCCTCTCCCCTGACCCTGGCAAGCTCTGCAATTGCTCCAAGCTGGAATTGTTCAATGGTTGACACAAAATGCTGGAGTAACTCGGCGGGTCAGGCAGCATCTCTGGAGAGAAGTAATGGGTGATGTCTCGGGATCAGTCCTGAGAAGGGTCTCGACCAGAAAAGTCACCCTTTCCTTCCTTCTCTCCAGAGATGTTGCCTGCCCCACTTAGTTACTCCAGCATTCAGTGTCTATCTTCAGTATAAACCAGCATCTGCATTTCTTTCTACACATTTTCTCTGCTTAGCTCTTGATATTGCTCCAGTGTGCAAAATAGATTTCCTCCGCTTTGAAACTGACTGCAGCCTACTAACGCCTTGTGAAACGAGACCCGTTCATTAGCTGAGCAACACCAGCATCTGCAGTTCCTTCCTATGCAACCAAAGTATCATATCTACTGTATATATGCGTAGAATATTAACAAACTGGAAACATCTCAGAGACACGCTGGTAGGGTTAATGGTTTACTGTGGTGTGGGTGCGTGGAGGAGATTAGATGAGGGAGGGGAGTTGATGAGCCTGTGTGAGAGAATAAGGAAATAGGGAAATAAGTGAGGGAAGGGGATTTACGTGACTGCACAGCGAGCCGGCAAAGATTCACTGAATGACGTGTGAAAAAGCAGCAATAGAGCAAATCTGTTTAGGATATTTGTGTAGTTCAATCTGTTATTAGACACTCGTTCATTATCAGGGTCCCAGCTCTTATAACTCTAATTATACACTTTGAAAGGTAACCTAAGCCTCCAGCTTTTTGGCAAGTTCACAATTTATTGGCAAGCTTGTTTGGTCTGATTGATTATATCTTTGAAGATAATCTTGCGCAGTTAAATTTGAGAAATATTACCTTGTATTTAATCATGGTTTGGACTAAGATGGTGTGTTGTAAATGTTATCATTGGTTTCAATCCCTGTAGCATTTTTTAGCATCGTAGCATTTGTAGCAAATTTAAGGAACAGCACCTCATATTTCATTTGGGCAGCTGTAAGCCAGCGGAATCTCATATAGATAGGGTGGTAAAGAAAGCTTTTGGTATGCTAGCCTTTATAAATCAGAGCATTGAGTATAGAAGCTGGGATGTAATGTTAAAATTGTACAAGGCATTGGTGAGACCAAATCTGGAGTATGGTGTACAATTTTGGTCGCCCAATTATAGGAAGGATGTCAACAAAATAGAGAGAGTACAGAGGAGATTTACTAGAATGTTGCCTGGGTTTCAACAACTAAGTTACAGAGATAGGTTAAATAAGTTAGGTCTTTATTCTCTGGAGCGCAGAAGGTTAAGAGGGGACCTGATAGAGGTCTTTAAAATGATGAGAGGGATAGACAGAGTTGATGTGGACAAGCTTTTCCCTTTGAGAATAGGGAAGATTCAAACAAGAGGACATGACTTCAGAATTAAGGGACAGAAGTTTAGGGGTAATATGAGGGGGAACTTCTTTACGCAGAGAGTGGTGGCGGTGTGGAATGAGCTCCCAGTGGAAGTGGTGGAGGCAGGTTCATTAGTATCATTTAAAAATAAATTGGATAGGCATATGGATGAGAAGGGAATGGAGGGTTATGGTACGAATGCAGGCAGGTGGGACTAAGGGGGAAAAAATTTGTTCGGCATGGACTTGTAGGGCCGAGGTGGCCTGTTTCCGTGCTGTAATTGTTATATGGTTATATGGTTATATGAATATTGATTTATCTAACTCCAAGTAACCTTTGTATCCCCCCTTTCTCCAAACAGCTTCAAATTCGGCTTGTTGCATCTCATTGTCTGCAACTTGTTTTACCTAGTCCACACCTGACAATGGCCTGATTCCTTTATCATCGGGGGGGAAGGGGGGTAGGTCAGGCCAGGTCAGTTGGCGGAGGTATGTGTTGGGGAGCATTTCGGGTCCAGTGATCACAATACCATTAGTTTCAATATAATTATGGAGATGGTCAGAACTGGACCAAGGGTTGAGATTTTTGATTGGAGAAAGGCTAACTTTGAGGAGATGCAAAAGGATTTAAAAGGAGTGAACTGGGACATTTTGTTTTATGGGAAGGATGTAATAGAGAAATAGAGGACATTTAAAGGTGACATTTTAAGAGTACAGAATCTTTATGTCCCTGTTCGGTTGAAAGGAAAGAGTAAAAATTGGAAAGAGCCCTGGTTTTCAAGGGAAATTGGCCACTTGGTTCAGAAAAAGAGAGAGATCTACAATAATTATAGGCAGCATGGTGTAAATGAGGTGCTTGAGGAGTATAAAGAATGTAAAAAGAATCTTAAGAAAAAAATTAGAAAGGCTAAAAGAAGATATGAGGTTCCTTTGGCAAGTAAGGTGAAAGTAAATCCAAAAGGGTTTCTACAACTATATTAATAGCAAAAGGATAACAAGGGATAAAATTGGTCCATTAGAGAGTCAGAGTGGACAGCTATCTGCAGAGCCAAAAGAGATGGGGAAGATATTGAACAATTTCTTTTCTTCAGTATTCACCAAGGAGAAGGATATTGAATTATGTGAGGTAAGGGAAACAAGTAGAGTAGCTATGGAAACTATGAAGATCAAAGAAGAGGAAGTACTGACACTTTTGAAAAATATAAAAGTGGATAAGTCTCCAGGTCCGGACAGGTTATTTCCTAGGACATCGAGGGATGTTAGTGTAGAAATAGCAGGGGCTATGATAGAAATATTTCAAATGTCATTAGATACGGGAATGGTGCCGGAGGATTGGCGTACTGCGCATGTTGTTCCATTGTTTAAAAAGGTTTCTAAGAGTAAACCTGGCAATTATAGACCTGTTAGTTTGATGTCAGTGGGGGAGTGGGGCAAATTAATGGAAAGGATACTTAGAGATAATATATATAATCAACAGTCAACATGGATCTTGTAGCGGCCCGTACGAGTAACGGTAGGAACTCGGGAAATACGGTAAACTCGTGACGTTTTTTCAACACTGTGAAAAATGTCCATCAGTTAAAAAATACTCGTGATGAAAAAAGATTGTTACTTTTTACTTGTACGAGCCGCTACAAGACATCCACGAACTCCAACGGACCCGCTACGGACATTCTCCGAGTTTGAATCAGGGGAAAACTCGGGAGAACTCTTGAATTACCTCGTACAGTGGGACAGGCCCTTAACTATCAAGTGTTTAAATTCTTCTGATCTATTGAAGTATGTATGAAAGTCTCCACTGATATTTTCATGCCATGCTATACATAACACATGAGAGTATTGGTACAGGTGCATTGTACTGAGAGAGTTTTGCATTGCTGTATGTGGTCTCTCTCAAACCAGGTCAGACTACGGCTTGCCAGGCAGAATTTAAAACACTCACAGCAGGGGACATTCACCAGGCAATATTTATTTCCCCAACTACTGACATAGATAACCTGACAATTATCAGATTGAAGGTACACAAAATTGCTGGAGAAACTCAGCGGGTGCAGCAGCATCTATGTTGTTAGATTATCAGATTGATATTTGTGGAGACTCGTTACTTGGATACTAAATTTCCTTTAAACTGGTTTTAATGTCCTCTGGGATACTATAAAGCAAGGGTTCCAAACCTGGGGTAAATTTACCCACAGGGGATAAATTTCACCTACCCAGGGGGTAAATCAGGGGGTAATTTGTTGATTCTGCATTTGTACATATTTTTTCTCATTGACTGACTGTGTTTGGTTCTGGTATACCGGTATCTGTTCATCATTAGTTGTTCATAAATCAGTGCAATAACATTGTTAAGTGTTATTAAAGTCGCCAGGGTTAAACGGGATGAAAAAGGTTGGGAACCCCTTACTCTAAAGGGATGTAAGACAACCTAAAATGCTGTGTAGGAAGGAACTGCAGATGCTGGTTAAAACCAAAAATAGACACAAAAAGCTGGAGTAAAGGGCCTGTCCCACTTAGACAACCTAACCCACGAAGACCCTAGACCAGTTGAAAAAATTGTAAAGGTCATGTTGACTCGACAACGTAAAAGACCTCCTACAACCTCCTATGACAAGTCTACGACCTCCTACGACTATATCTACGACCTCCTACGACTATATCTATGACCTCCTACGACCTCCTATGACCCCCCTTGACCTCCGTCTTCCACACCTAAGGCCAACTATGACTAACTGCGAGTAGAAAATGATCACATGATAAAATGATGTCATGTTTGCATTTTTTTTCTCGGGCCAGTTACCGACCCACAACTATCTACGACTACCTACGACTACCATCACGACTTACTACGGCCTACCTACGACCTACCTAAGAGTAAAATTATCCATTTTTTCCATGCCGACCTTTTATTTTACTCGTGGACATTTGTTAAAGCACATGGCATTGGGGGTTCAGTATTGATGTGGATAGAGAACTGGCTGGCAAACAGGAAGCAAAGAGTAGGAGTAAATGGGTCCTTTTCACAATGGCAGGCAGTGACTAGTGGGGTACCGCAAGGCTCAGTACTGGGACCCCAGCTATTTACAATATATATTAATGATCTGGATGAGGGAATTGAAGGCAATATCTCCAAGTTTGCGGATGACACTAAGCTGGGGGGCAGTGCTAGCTGTGAGGAGGATGCTAGGAGACTGCAAGGTGACTTGGATAGGCTGGGTGAGTGGGCAAATGTTTGGCAGATGCAGTTTAATGTGGATAAATGTGAGGTTATCCATTTTGGTGGCAAAAACGGGAAAGCAGATTATTATCTAAACGGTGGCCGATTGGGAAAGGGGGAGATGCAGCGAGACCTGGGTGTCATGGTACACCAGTCATTGAAGGTAGGCATGCAGGCGCAGCAGGCAGTAAAGAAAGTGAATGGCATGTTGGCTTTCATAGCAAGAGGATTTGAGTATAGGAGCAGGGAGGTTCTACTGCAGTTGTATAGGGTCTTGGTGAGACCACACCTGGAGTATTGCGTGCAGTTTTGGTCTCCAAATCTGAGGAAGGACATTATTACCATAGAGGGAGTGTGCAGAGAAGGTTCACCAGACTGATTCCTGGGATGTCAGGACTGTCTTATGAAGAAAGACTGGATAGACTTGGTTTATACTCTCTAGAATTTAGGAGATTGAGAGGGGATCTTATAGAAACTTACAAAATTCTTAAGGGGTTGGACAGGCTAGATGCAGGAAGATTGTTCCCGATGTTGGGGAAGTCCAGGACAAGGGGTCACAGCTTAAGGATAAGGGGGAAATCCTTTAAAACCGAGATGAGGAGAACTTTTTTCACACAGAGAGTGGTGAATCTCTGGAACTCTCTGCCACAGAGGGTAGTTGAGGCCAGTTCATTGGCTATATTTAAGAGGGAGTTAGATGTGGCCCTTGTGGCCAAGGGGATCAGAGGGCATGGAGAGAAGGCAGGTACAGGATACTGAGTTGGATGATCAGCCATGATCATATTAAATGGCGGTGCAGGCTCGAAGGGCCGAATGGCCTACTCCTGCACCTAATTTCTATGTTTCTATGTTTCTATGTTATCAGGCTGGAAAAAAACGCCACGACCTACTTGAGGCCACGAGTACGCGGAGACCACTCACGAGCATGAGGAATAGTTACGAAGACCTCCTACGGCCTTGTGGCGACCATGCTGTGAGTATGAGTCAAGGGCAAACTCGGCAGAGGTGACCAATTAGGTCGTGAAAGTGGGACGGGGCTTAACTCAGCGGGACAGGCAGCATCTCTGGAGAAAATAATAGGTTGGCATTTTGGGTCGAGACCCTTCTTCAGACAAAGTGTCTTGTCTGAAGTCTTGTCCCAAGAAGGGTCTCGACCCGAAACATCACCTATTCTTTTCTCCAGAGATGCTGCCTGACCCGCTGAGATACTCCAGCTTTTTGTGCCTATGAAAATGCATGTGTGTGTTTTTAGGTCGGTTACAGACTTCAGTGCGCATTACAGCCGGGGTTTTCAAAGTAGTTCTGCTTCCCTTTGGGGAAGAGTAAAAGCGAGAAAGAGTCTCAATTACATAGCATTCACCATAACATTTTTATCCTCAGTACTTATGGCTAGTGTGAAGAATGGGGGTAGACATTTAGAATATTGTGTTCAGCTCTGGGCACCATGTTATAGGAAAGATATTGTCAAGCTTGAAAAGGTTCAGAAAAGATTTACAAGGATGTTGCCCGGACTAGAGGTTGTGAGCTGTAGAGAGAGGTTGAGTAGGCTGGGTCACTATTCTTTGGAGAGTAGGAGGATGAGGGGTGATCTTATAGAGGTATACAAAATCATGAGAGGAATAGATCGGGTAGATGCACGCCTCTTGCCCAGAGAAAGGGAATTGAGGACCAGAGGACAAAGGTTCAAAGTGAAGGGGAAAAGATTTAACCATATAACCATATAACATATAACCATATAACAATTACAGCACGGAAACAGGCCATCTCGACCCTTCTAGTCCGTGCCGAACACATAATCTCCCCTAGTCCCGTATATATGCGCTCAGACCATAACCCTCCATTCCCTTCCCATCCATATAACTATCCAATTTATTTTTAAATGATAAAAACGAACCTGCCTCCACCACCTTCACTGGAAGCTCATTCCACACAGCTACCACTCTCTGAGTAAAGAAATTTAATAGGAATCCGAGGGATAACTTTTACACACAAAGGGTGGTGGGTGTATGGAACAAGCTGCCAGAGGAGGTAGTTGAGGCTGGGACTATCCCATTGTTTAAAAAACAATGAGACAGGTACATGGATAGAACGGGTTTGGAGGGATATGGACCAAGCGCAGGCAAGTGAGGCTAGTGTAGCTGGGACATGTTGGCCGAACGGTCTGTTTCCACACTGTATCACTCTATGACTCAATGACTCCATAAATAAAACTAAATCTCTTTGAGGTGGGACACCGAGGGAGAACTGCACGTTCTTCTTTTAGTCAGCGATCCCATTCACCCTCTCAGCTGCAGTTGTTTCCAGCACTATCCTGTTCCTCTCCATCATCTCATGCTGGTCGATGTTTATCCCTTAACAAAAAAGGAATTGGAATTCTGTGCTTTTTATACATGCTGTACTTAAAGGTCTTTAAAGTGATTACATTTTAGAAGTACTTAGTCTGGACTGTCCTGTGCATAAACACAAATTTCATTCATGCTTCAAGTTCAAGTTCAATTGAGTTTATTGTCATGTGCCCCTGTATAGGACAATGAAATTCTTGCTTTGCTTAAACACACAGAAAAAAATAGTAGGTATTTACTACAAAACAGATAAATGTGTCCATATACCATGATATAAATATATACACACATGAATAAATGCTTGGAGACCAATTAAATAAAAACAGATGATTAAAACAAACACTCAAAAAAATTAAAAAACATTTTAAAACTTATTTGCATTATCTACATTATTGTACTTACTTCTAATTTAAAAAAAAACTAAAAAAAACCTTATTTGTACTTTCTACCTGGCGTTTTATTCCTAACTATTAAATTTCTCCTTATTCTGCAGATGCTGGAATCTGGCGCACAAAACAAACTCTGCAGTTCGGGTTGCATCTGTGGAAGGAAATGGACAGTTGAAATTTCAGATAGACACCAAATGCTGGAGCAACACAGCGGGACAGGCAGCATCTCTGGAGAGACAGATGTTTCGGGTCGAGATGCTTCTTCAGACTGATGGTCAGGGGAAAAGGGAAATGAGAGATATAGACGGTGATTGAGGGAGATATAGAACAAATGAATGAAAAATGTACAAAAAAGTACAAAACGATGGTCAAGGAACCAGGCCATTGTTGACTCTTCCTGTGGACTGAGAACTGGGAACGGAGCAAAGGTGAAATGTGGATGAGTGCTTTTGAATGTGCGAGATGAGTACATCACTGATGCTCCCATAGATGAGTGCCTGATTCCCATGCTAGCATGTCTGAGACTGATCCATTTTATAATTTTACTTCGGAGTCACGTGAGTGAGTACGTGAAGAACCCGTCCAGCACGCATGTGTGGCATGAGCGTTCACGCAGTGCAACACCGACGAGCAGGAGTACAGTGCGCTCCCGCTACAGCTTAAAAAAGATGGACCGTCAGGTAAGTTTATCTGAGGTCGTTTTTTCCAAAAAGAAGTTGTTTTGCTTTGTCTCACCAGGAATATGAGCAAATCAAGACAAGAAGTCCGCCTCCCGTTCGACTCCAACTGAGGAGCGTTCCATCAGTGGGGGGCAAGAGGCGGTAGGACCGCTAACCCTGCGGTCCGGCATCCCCGACACCGTGCCGAGCCCAGTCCCGCTAGCACATCCTGAGCAGCAGGCCGGATGTAAATCAGCACGGAAGACCAACCGGCCGGTAGTATCTGACTCCTCAGACGGGGACGTCTCACCGCCCGTGTGGGGCACAGACAGCCGCCTGAGCTGCATGGAGAGGCTCATGGAGCAAATGCTCCAGTGAGACCTGCTTCGAGAGATGGAGTTCAGGCACTCCCACCACAGTGCCTGACAACGCACTGGCCATCGCTTCCCCCTCAACCGAGGGCAGTTTTGGCGACCAGGGCTGAGCTGGTCAAGAAGAGGGGTCACTGGCCGAAGGTGTTGAGAGTACGCTTGGGGTACAGGACCAGGAAGAGCTGCTGTGTGTGGTAGACCGCTACGTGGCAGCTCCACGAGCAGGACGGCCATTAAAGCCAAAACTGGCGGCCAGCATTAACTACCTGTCCTTCAAGCTCCTACAAGAGCAGGTAGTTAATGAGGCTCAACGTGCCAGCCGTCAATAGCCAAATCTGGGGGCACGTTGGGCCAAACATCCGCAACCAAGAACTCAAACTACAGCGGATCCTCAGGCTCCTGACGTCAGCCATCACTTCCTATGCTCGTTCCGTGGATGGGGTGGAAATGACCACGAATCAGCAGGATACACTCGCACTGCTGTGCAATACCCAATTCAAAATTAACAACCTCCGGAAGGAGATAATAAGACCTCCCCTCAACCCGAAATTCGCGGGTTTGTGCAAAACACCGACCACAGAGCCAGAAGTCCTGCTCTTTGGCAAGGACCTCTCCAAGAAAAGACATGGAGGTTGAGTCCAAAACATTCATGAGGGCAGGCCCCGGGACAAGCAAACCCATAAAACCCAAGCGGCAGTACCTCATCGCGTCCACCAGTCAACGTCAACCCTATGGGACTGGTGAAAGCTCGGGGTCCGCACATTACCACCGGAAGCCTTTTTTAGGCCAAGGCCCAGAGCGGACCCATGGAAAATGCGCCACCCCCAACCAACAGCAACACATCAGACAACACATCAGAAGACTCGTCGTCCGACAAAGAAACAGAAGAAACACCCGTAACCATGGAGGTAGGTGGGTCTGGTTCCTACCAGCATATAAAAAGTGGGGGCTCTATACTAACAAGGGGGAGATCACACCTGTTTGTGCAAGCAAGGAAGTCTATCACGAATGACAAATATAAACTCAACAGCATTCGTGGATACAAAAAATAATTTACTTAAGAAAACATGCCACCAGTTCAGCATACACCCCAAAGGGTCTTTTCCCTCTCAGTTAAAGAAAAATGAGAGGGACAAGCTGAACTGGTGAGGCTAATTACAAAGGGTATCATTGAAAAAAACAAACATGAACCCTTAAAATTTGTCTCTAATATATTCACTAAAACTAAAAAAGATGGTGGACGTCACATCATCATTGACTTAACTTCACTAAATATGTTTGTTAAGTATATACATTTCAAAATGGAAATGTTTGTAACTGCTAAACAACTGATTTCCAAAGGATACTTTATGGCAAGTATGGACCTTAAAGATGCTTACTATTCAGTACCCATTCAAAAGGATCATCGCAGAAATTTACCTGGATGGGGCAACAATGGCAGTTCAAAGCGTTGCCCAACAATTTAACATCAGCCCCAAGATTATTCACCAAGATACTAAAACCAGCCTTGGCAATATTAAGAAAACAAAAAATATTGTCATGGCATGTCTTGATGATATCTTAATAGTAGGCAAAACCATGGAATTGGTTAAATCAGCTGTCAGCCACCAAACAATTGTTTGAAACCTTGGGATTTGTCTTACATCCAGATAAATCTAAGTTGACGCCATCCACAACCATGAACTATAGGGATTCACAATTAACTCAGTCCACATGTCTGTAACTTTGCCAAAAGACTAAGCAGCAGAATTGGCACAAACATGTAACAATTTAATGGTCAACGATCGACCAACCATTCGACAAGTGGCGAGGGTAATTGGAAAGATGGTCAGCATTTCCAGCTACATAATTTGGACCCCTGCACTATTAAAACTTACAAAGAGCGAACGTGCAGGCATTAAAACGACATGCAGGCCACTTTGACCGAGTCATGAAATTACCCACTGAAGCAATATCAGAGTTACAGTGGTGGGTAGAGAACATTTGGCATAGTTTCAGCCCTATCATCATCATTAACCCTACGTTAATTATTCAAACAGATGCCAGTGCTCAAGGCTGGGGAGCAACTAATTCCATATCCAGCACAGGTGGTAAATGGACTAACCTAGAGTCATCATTACTACTTACACTGGGCATAAATTATCTGGAAATGTTGGGTGCATTTTATGGATTAAAAGCATATTAAAAAAATATGCATCACCATATAACAATTACAGCACGGAAACAGGCCATCTCGACCCTTCTAGTCCGTGCCGAACACATAATCTCCCCTAGTCCCATATACCTGCGCTCAGACCATAACCCTCCATTCCCTTCCCGTCCATATAACTATCCAATTTATTTTTAAATGATAAAAACGAACCTGCCTCCACCACCTTCACTGGAAGCTCATTCCACACAGCTACCACTCTCTGAGTAAAGAAGTTCCCCCCTCATGTTACCCCTAAACTTCAGTCCCTTAATTCTCATGTCATGTCCCCTTGTTTGAATCTTCCCTACTCTCAGTGGGAAAAGCTTTTCCATGTCAACTCTGTCTATCCCTCTCATCATTTTAAAAACCTCTATCAAGTCCCCCCTTAACCTTCTGCGCTCCAAAGAATAAAGCCCTAACTTGTTCAACCTTTCTCTGTAACTTAGTTGCTGAAACCCAGACAACATTCTAGTAAATCTCCTCTGTACTCTCTCTATTTTGTTGACATCCTTCCTATAATTAGGCGACCAAAACTGTACACCATACTCCAGAATTGGCCTCACCAATGCCTTATACAATTTTAACATTACATCCCAACTTCTATACTCAATGCTCTGATTTATAAAGGCCAGCACACCAAAAGCTTTCTTTACCACCCTATCTACATGAGATTCCACTTTCAGGGAACTGTGCACAGTTATTCCCAGATCCCTCTGTTCACCTACATTCTTCAATTCCCTACCATTTACCATGTACGTGCTATTTTGATTTGTCCTGCCAAGATGTAGCACCTCACACTTATCAGCATTAAACTCCATCTGCCATCTTTCAGCCCACTCTTCCAACTGGCATAAATCTCTCTGTAGACTTTGAAACTCTACTTCATTACCCGCAACCCCACCTATCTTAGTATCATCTGCATACTTACTAATCCAATTTACCACACCATCATCCAGATCATTGATGTACATGACAAACAACAGTGGACCCAACACAGATCCCTGTGGCACCCCACTCGTCACTGGCCTCCAACCTGACAAACAACCATCACTTGCATGTTCAGTTACAAATAGATAATACTACGATGGTGGCCTATATTAACCATATGGGCGGCATAAAATCGATATCATGTGACAAATTGGTCAACACAATCTGGCAATGGTGTGTCGACAGACATATTTGGCTATCAGCAACTTACCTATCAGGTAAGCTAAATACAGTGGCAGACACCAGGTCACACAAATTCAATGATAACACCGAATGGATGTTAAATCCCAAAGTATTTGCTAGAATTACAAAGCAATATGGCACGCCAGATATCGATCTATTCGCATCCAGACTAAATCACCAAGTTCCTATGTATGTCGCTTGGGAACCAGACCCTGAGGCAGCAGCGGTAGATGCGTTCACGCTGGACTTGGGAAAATTCTTCTTTTATGCATTTCCTCCCTTCTGCCTCATCAGTCGGGTACTGCGCAAAATACAAATGGACTTTGCTTCAGGTATTTTGATAGTACCCGACTGGCCTACACAGCCATGGTTCCCAGTGCTCCTTGAGAATGGTCGTCGAGACCCCTATGACTTTCCCCAGTAGCCCAGAATTGCTAACTCACCCAGTATCTGGCATAAGCCACTCATGCCACGATAAAATTAAACTCCTGGGTTGCAGATTTTGAAAAGGCCTCTGCTGGGCCTGGGATTGTCAGAAAACACCACCAACACCATGACAGCATCCCACCGTGTATCCACAAGGAAACAATACTTGTCAAGTATCAAGAAGTGGGAAAATACTGTTCGGATACAGGAACCACTTACTCAACCACAACAGTAACCAATGTACTGGAGTTCCTGGCAGGCCTTCACCATAATGAAGGACTCAGCTACAGCGCCATTAACACAGCCAGAAGTGCTCTGCTGCCTATTTAATACAGGCACCAGGACAACAGGCCATGGGATGCCACCCGCTGGTGATCAAGCTCAAGAGGGGGATATTTAACTCCAACCCCCCTAGACCAAGGTACACCCATATCTGGGATGTCAGTGTGGTCCTGACATATCTCAGGGGATGGTCACCAGCCAGGTCGCTCACCCTGGAACAATTAACTCTGAAGACGGTCATGCTGATGACACTTGTGCCAGCACAAAGAGTCCAGTCACTTCACCTTTTACGACTGGACAACATGATCATAACACCAGACCATGTCTCATTTACTATCCAGGGGCTGGTCAAACAGAGCAGGCCAGGAACATCAAATCCAGTCATGGAATTCTGGGCCTACCCACCAGCACCACGGTTATGTGCCATGACCCACCTACTGAACTATATTGACACAACTAAAATCCATCGAGGGAGAAAAAAAGCCTTATGGGTCAGCCACAAGAAACCTTATGGCCGGGTAACGAGCCAAACCATTTCAAGATGGCTCAAGCAGGTGCTGAAAGCCACTGGTATAAATACTAACATGTATAAATCTCACTCCACCAGGACATCATCCACGTCGGCGGCTAAGAGAATGGACGTGCTACAGCGGGGTGGTCTGGGAAAAGAACGATTCAAACTATTTATAATAAGCCGTTGGCAGAACCTGCTTCATTTGCAGAGAAAATATTACAATCTGCAAATATATAATTTAGCCCGGGGGAGCAATTTGTTTTTTGTTATTGTTAATAAATACCATTATTATTTTTTACAAACAGATTCATGGTTGATTACGATAACAAACTTCCTCCCTCGAATGACTTCGGCAGTGAGTGAAGTATGAACTGTTACACGGTTTGAAATCACAGAGCTTTAAAATCTTCACGTAGTCACTCATGCGACTCCGTAATAAAATAGTAAGATTAAATGAGAACTTACCAGTTTGAAGTTTGATCTGTATTTTATGAGGAATTACGATGAGGGATTACGTGCCCCCCGCTCCCACCCTCAATAATAGAGATCAACTGGCATCTAAGCTCTCCTTTTCTTTACTATATTTATTTCAATTATTGTGTCTTTCTGTGATTCCACACCGCTGCTTTGAAGTATGTCGCGCCTGCGTGCTGGACGGGTTCTTCACGTAATCCCTCATCGTAACTCCTCATAAAATACAGATCAAACTTCAAACTGGTAAGTTCTCATTTAATCTTACTATTTTATGCTCTAATAAGGGGCTAAGTCTTTTCATTCAATATTTGTGGCCTTGCTACTTCGTTAGGTTTTTTTTGGATGGTTCAGTTCTTGAAAGATTAAAATGACTAAAAAATCTTTATCTTCAACTGTTCATAAAGGAGGTAACAGAAGAATATTATTCGTGAAATAAAGTACAAGAATTGCATACCTGTGGTAGAGCTATGAAAGGAACTGAATAATCAGAAGAAATGCAAAATAAATTAGGAACATGATTCCAAGAGGTTCTATCTCAATGTTTTCTCCAGACACAATCTTTCCGTTGATAAATTTTGGAACATAGATTCGAAGTGTGGAGTTCATCAGCTGTAGAACAATAGTTCCTGCAAGCCATAGTGAATTGATTGTGACAATACAACAAGACAGTCTGGTGAGAAACGGTGAAATCTGTGACTTTCTGTCAACAGAACAATTAGTTTTAAATTAAAAAGACCCTGTTTCTAATTTTAGACTTTCGTAGCTTGCAGCAATCCTCTGTCGTCATGGAGAAAATCCCCAGCATGACAATTAAAATGGCAATTATTTTTCCCTCGGTTCTGGGTGTGACCCTTTTTATGCTTTGCTCAATGCTTTCATCTCAGTGTCACTTGTTACAGGTAAGGAGCATCACAAGCCAGGCTTTCCACTTAATTCTCCTTCCCATTCCCTCGCTGATCTTTCTGTCCTGGGCCTCTTCCATTGTCAGAGTGAGGCTAAATGCAAATTGGAGGAACAGCATCTCATATTTTGCTTGGGCAGCTTACAGCCCAGTGGTATGAATATTGATTACTCTAATTTCAAGTAACCCCGGCATTCCCTCTCTCTCCATCCCTCCCCCAACCAAGTCACACCACTTCTCGTTTTCACCCAACAAACAGCTAGCAATGGCCTAGACGATAGACATTGGGTGCAGGAGTAGGCCATTCGGCCCTTCGAGCCAGCACCACCATTCAATGGCTGATCATCCCCAATCAGTAGCCCGTTCCTGCCTTCTCCCCGTATCCCCTGACTCCGCTATCTTTAAGAGCCTTATCTAGCTTTCTCTTGAAAGTATCCAGAAAACCGGCCTCCACTGAGGCAGTGAATTCCTGTTTTCTTTATCATCATTACTTTTTTGCATATCTTTCATTTGTCGTTCTATATCTCTCCACTTCACCATCTATATCTCCTGTTTCCCTTTCCCGTGACTTTCAGTCTGAAGAAGGGTCTCGACCTGAAACGTCACCCATCCCTTCTCTCCAGAGATGCTGCCTGTCCCACTGAGTTACTCCAAATTTTTGTGCCTATCTTCGACTTAGGCCCGCATCTGTAGTTCCTTCCTTCACTTATTTATATCATTGTCGGATGCGATTACCCATGTGTTACAATGAATGAACAAGAAGTGTATTAAGCAGTTGAGCATAAAGTTAAATACTCCCAAGGATCTTCATAGGTTTTACTAACCTGCCATTGCATCTCCAGCAGGCCTGTGCCTATTCTAACCATGTCATAAATGCAGGAAACAAAATATTATCTGCTGGCAACCACAAGGTAAACCATTTGTGGCTCCGAAAAGCTATGGAGTTCCTTGAAAATGAAAGGTTCATGTTGAGGTTCACATTTACTATGTGTCATAGAGTCATAGAGCGATACAGTGTGGAAACAGGCCCTTCGTCCAAACTTGCGCAATATGTCCCAGCAACATTAGTCCCACCTGCCCGCGTTTGGTCCATATCCCTACAAACCTGTCCTATCCATGTACCGGTCTAACTGTTTCTTAAACGTTGGGATAGTTCCTGCCTCAACTACCTCCTCTGGCAGCTTGTTCCATACACCTACCTCCCACATATAATGTGGTTATTATATGTTTTTGTAAGTACAACAGGCCAATTCTTCAAATAGCCCAGTGGGTAGATGCAATGTACAGTCTAACTTTGAACCACCACGGCCATGTGGGTTTCAGGTCTGACCCATCTCCCACACCCACATCTCCAGTTTAATGAGGGCTTTGCAGATTTCAGTTGTGTTGGCGGTGCAGGTCGGCAGTTGGCCAAAGCAAGACTAAGAATGGCTAGTCCTTGCTATACACCATCATGTTGACCCTGGCTGTTGACCATTGAACAATGTGTGTAGGAACGAACTGCAGATGCTGGTTTAAATCGAAGATAGACACAAAAAGCTGGAGTAACTTAGCGGGCCAGCCAGCACCTCAGGAGAGAAGGAATGGGTGACGTTTCAGGTCAAGGCCCTTCCCCAAACTGATCCTACTTCAGTCTGAAGAAGGGTCTTGACCGAAACATCACCCATTCCTTCTCTCCAGAGATGCTGCCTGCCCCGCTGAGTTACTCCAGCTTTTTGTGTCTACCATTGAACAACATCAGATTGGTGCAATTGCAGAGCATGCCAATGCTTACGGCCATCTTATGTGTGAAGGAAGACTATATGAATATGAATGGAGAGGCAAAGTATAAGTAACAACACTGATCAGTATTCCAGCAAAAGCCATTCTCTTTACGATGGGGTACAGAGGATGGATCGAATAGAGTTGGAGCCCATAAGCTGAGTGAGCACAACTGGAACAACCAGGAATGAGTGGGGAATGAGTGGGTTAACATTTGATGTGCTTTGACGGCACTGGGCCTGTACTCACTGGAGTTTAGAAGGGTGAGGGGGGACCTAATTGTAATGTGCAGAATAGTGAAAGGCTTGAGTAGGGTGGATGTGGAGAGGATGTTTACACTAGTGGGAGAGTCTAGGACTAGAGGACACAGCCTGAGAATTAAAGGATGTTCTTCATAGAAGGAGGAGGAGGAATTTCTTTAGTCAGAGGGTGGTGAATTCTTTGCCACAGAAGGCTGTGGGAGCAAGGTCAGTGAATATATACAAGGCTGAGATAAGTAGATTTTTGATTAGTATTTGATTAGAGGTTATGGGGAGAAGGCAAGAGAATAGGGTTCGGAGGGAGAGATAGATCTGCCATGATTGAATGACGGAGTAGACGTGATGGGCCAAATGGCCTAATTCTGCTGCTATCTCTTTCGATCTTATGATCTTATGGAGAACAGAGCACAATGCTATGGCCATTTCGGAAAAACCATAGTGGAGCCAACAGAATTCCATTTGGTATCAGAGCACAGAGAACAGTTGCATTCATTATTAATTCTGACCCAACTGAGCCGAAAGCAAGACTTCCGCCAAGCTTACCTTATTCCTCAGATTTATGAGATCTTTCTGCGCCTGTTCTATTTGGTCTTTGTCATTTTTGAGAGGGACCAGAAATTCCCCAATCATCTCACGCCAAAATGAGGACTCATCCTATAGGGACAGAAAAATACACAAAGTTCTCGTTGATTTATGTTCTCACTATCTTTCAAGTGACTTAACTGAACAATCAGCAGGAAATATTTAGGTTTGATTTGGTGAGGTGCCAGCTGCCCACGACAATTGTGAAAACATCACCAATCTGGCGCCAGTGAGACATCCAGTGTGTTCTTATTCACCAAAAGAAAAAACCCTCAATTTTTTGATAAAATTATAGACATAATATCAGAGTTTAATTACCAAAATGTGACTTTAACTGTGTTTTAGATTCATATCTAGATATATCAGCAAACTGTGTTTTAACTGTGTTTCAGATTCATATCTAGATAAATCTGCAAAACAAAGGAGGAGTAATTTAAAATCTAAGACTAGCGAACTTCTAAATACATATATAAAACATACTAATATAATAGATGTATGGAGATCTGCTAATCCAGTTGGAAGGGAATACTCGTTTTACTGTTCGGTACATAAAACGTATTCAAGAATTGATTCTTTTTTAGTGGATATGAAATTAATGCCATATACAAACAATCCAACATACCACATTAGTAGTATCTTAGATCACTCTCCATTGACATTTTCAGTAAAATTTAAGGGAATGCCGGGTAAAAAATCTTTTTGGAGGTTTAATACACATATTTTAAATGACGTGCAAGGCTATCAATATTTAAAACAACAAATGATTTTTTTTCCCGATACAAATGATACACCAGGTACGTCGCCTTTGGGAAACTTTTAAGGCATTTATGAGAGGAATTATAATTTCATATCAAAGTTTTCAAAATAAAAATAATAAGATAGAACAAATGTTGTTAGAACAAGAAATCAGAGAGTTAGAGTTAGATAATGCTAAAGATTCCACGACAGATAAACACAATAAGATAATATTACTGAAATTGAAACTTAATCGAATTTTATCGGCAAGAGTAATAAGACTATTCCAAATTACAAAACAGGAACATTTTGAGTTTGGTGACAAACCACATAAGCTTTTAGCTCGCCAATTGAAAAAACGAGAAAAGGAAAATACTATAACCAAAATTAAATTAGAGAAAGGTGAATTACTAATACTACCTAAAGATATTAATAATAGCTTTGCTCAATTTTACGAAAACTTATATACATCTAAAATTAAAATAGAAGATAGTAAAATTAAATTTTAGATAACTGTAATCTTCCAAAACTGGATCTTTTGGAACAAGAAGAACTTGGAGCTCAAATTACAAATTCCAATATCAAAGAAATAGGTGAAACAATAAAATTGTTGAAAAATGGTAAGACACCGGGACCAGATGGTTTTAGTAATGAATTTTATAAAAAATTTCATGAGATAACGACCCCTTATTTATTTAATTTATACTCCCATGCTTTTAAAGAAAACAAACTACCTGAAACACTAGCAGAAACAACTATTATGCTTATTCCAAAAAAAGATAAAGATTTAGAAGATCCGGGCTTGTACAGAGCTATATCAATTGTAAATACAGATCAGAAAATCTTAGCAAAGGCTTTAAGCAAGAAGATTAAGCAAATATATTAGTAAATTGATAAACCCTGATCAAACGGGGTTTATACCCAAACGATACTCATTTAATAATTTGAGATGTCTGTTTAATATAATGTACTCGCATAAAGTAGAGGAATAAGATATATCAATTATTTATTTGGATGCAGAGAAAGCATTTGATCAGGTAAAGTAGCAATACTTATATAAGGTACTACAAAAATTTAATATGGGAGAGAATTTTATAACATGGGAAAATTATTGTATGATAAACCGATGGCAAGAATTTTAACTAACAACATGTTATCTCAAAAATTTCAACTATCAAGGGGTAATAGGCAGGGATGTGCGTTATCACCCCTGCTATTTGCACTTATGATAGAAGCCCTGGCTGAAAGTATAAGAATTCATCCGAATATTCAGGGGTATAATACCAGGGACTCAAAGAATAAAATTTCATTATATGCAGACGATATACTGTTATATATTACAAAGTCACAAACGAGCATACCAAATTTATTAAATTTAATAGAGGAATTTGGGTCTGTTTCTGGATATAGAATAAACTGGAATAAAAGTGAAATCATGACATTAAAACCTCAAGAACCTACACATTTATTGAAGTTCGCCTTTAAAATCGCAACAGAAAAATTTAAATATTCGGATATTCAGATTACTAGAAAATATAAAGCATTATTCAACGCTAATTTCATACCTTTATTGAATAAACTTAATACGTTGATTAAATTTTGGAAAACACTTCCTTTATCATTATTAGGTAGAATAAATGTAATAAAAATAATCTTCCTACCACAATTACTATACTGATTTCAGTCTATACCGGTATATATACCAAAATATATATTTTTTAATTAGACTCTAATATTACTAATTTTATTTGGGACTATAGATCACATAGAATTACAAAATAACACTTATGTAAACCAAAAGAGGTCGGGGGACTTTCACTTCCAAATTCTATATATTATTACTGGGCAGTGCATATTAAGAATATAATTTATTGGCTGGATAGTTCTACCCAACAGACAGAATGGATAAAAATGGATGAAGAGGATTGTTATCCTTGTAATATAGGAACAATCCTCTTCTCCCCGAAAAAACTGAATAACACAATATATAAGAAGAACCCAATTATAGATGGTACAATAAGAATTTGGAAACAAATAAAATTATCTTTAAAACTAAGAAATTTATCATTGTTAATGCCAATTGCGAATAACCCTTTATTTAAACCATCTCTTATTGATAAAACATATAACCAATGGGAAAGTCTCGGAATTAGAAGGATCGGGGATATGTACAAAATGGGAAACCTACTATCATTCCAACAATTACAATTAAAATTTAAATTGAAAAACAACCAATATTTTAAATATCTTCAGATTTGCGATTTCATGAAAAAATATATACAAGGATATCAAAAAATAACTCCTGAATTATTGGAAGAAGCAATGAATATTGAAGCTGACTCCCAAAAATTAATATCATATTTATATAATAGTATTTTAAATATAGACCTACCATCGACAGAGGTACTTAGAGAAGAGTGGGAACGGGAACTAATGATAAAAATTACGAAGGTTACATGGGAAAACTACTTGATATATATTCACAAATGTTCGATTAATGTAAGACATAATCTAAATCAATTTAAAATTTTACATAGATTATATTATTCAAAAACAAGATTGAACAGATTTTATCCAAATATATCCCCCATTTGTGATAAATGTCTATCCCAAAATGCAACTATAACGCACTCCTTAGTTTCCTGCACAAAATTTTACAGATTTTGGAGTGATATTTTCGAAATATTTACAAAATTATTCAAGATAAGAATGGAACCTAATACTGAAATGATTATATTTGGAGTAATGGAAGATGGGAATAAATTGAACACATCTCAAAATTTATTTTTTAACTATGGTTTAATAATAGCAAAAAAATTAATACTTAAATTTTGGAAAAATACATCAATACCAACGCTTAAAATGTGAATTGCAAGTATGTTGGACACCGCTCATCTTGAGGAAATGCGATTCCTCCTAATGGATAAATCAGACCAATTCATAACGAGTTGGTCTCCATTTGTCATCTTCTTGAAATCATATGGTGCAACACAATTGTAAATTATAACTGTTTCAGGACTGGACGAGGGTTGGTCAAGATTATAAACAATGAGCTTTTTTTTTTTCCCCTTTCTTTATGTCTTATTCTCGTTTTTCTATTTTCTTTTCCTCAACTTTCTTCACTCATTCATCTTTCTTCTTTTTCTTCACACACTATATATCTCATGCTTTTCTATCCTTTACTATCTAATTTATTTTTCTTATTCCAATCTTTCTTTAAAATAACAACAAAAAAAAAAAAGTTGTACATAAAATGTATTATGCAAATATATATTAGGCACTTTGGTGCCATATGATTGTACTTACTTCTAATGAAATAAAATATTAAAAATAAAAAAATAAAAGAAAATGGTTTGTTTATTTGCTTTCCACCGATCTGTCCCGACTGCATTGGTGATTAGAGGAGACACCGAGGCAAAGCATGGGAATGTACAGTAAACAGAGGGTGCTTATGCACATCCACAGATGTTTGGAGATAGCAGAATATGTCAATAAAGTATTAAAAAGCAACATGGGCTGCTTTCCTGTTTTAGTCGAGATGCAGAAATGAAGGGTCTCGACCCGAAACATCACCCATTCCTTCTCTCCAGAGAAGCTGCCTGTCCCGCTGAGTTACTCCAGCATTTTGTGTTTATCTTGCAGCACATGAGAGCAGATAGACAATAGACAATACACAAAAGGTGTAGGAGTGGGCCATTCGGCCCCTCGAGCCTGCACCGCCATTCAATGTGATCATGGCTGATCATCCCCAATCAGTACCCCGTTCCTGCCTTCTCCCCATATCCCTTGACTCCGCTATCTTTAAGATTCAGATTCAGATTCAGATTGAAACTTTATTGTCATTGTGTAGTGTACAGTACAGAGACAACGAAATGCAGTAGCTCTGTCTAACTCTCTCTTGAAAGCATCCAGAGAATCTGCCTCCATCGCTCTCTGAGAGAGAATTCCACAGACTGTGCTTGAGAGCTGCATAATGTTCCTGTCATCAAGTCACAGGAAGATAGGAATTCAGAGAAAATTAATATATAGGGTTTTGAAGGACTAGGAAACCTGAGATATGAGAAAAAACAGGAAAGTGGTAAGAGATATTAATGTGTAGGAAGCAACTTCAGATGCTGATTTACTTCGGAGATCGACACAAATTGATGGAGTACCTCAGCGGGACAGGCAGCATCTCTGGAGAGAAGGAATAGGTGACGTTTCGGGTTGAGACTCTTCTTCAGACTGAGAGTCAGGGGAGAGGGAAACTGGAGATATGGAAGGGTATGAAGAGAATGGAAGGTGTGAAAATGACAGATCAAAGCAGGTGAAAAGGAAATGTAGAATGGTTCATTGTTGGCTATGGGGAAGGTGACAACGAGGCATACAATCAGTAAAATTAATCAGGAGGACAGTGAAACTAGTCAGAGAACTAGGGTGGGGGAGGGATGGAGAGAGAGGGAAAGCAAGGTTTACTTGAAATTAGAGAAGTCAATGTTCATACTGCTGGGGTGTAAGCTGCCCAAGCGAAATATAAGATGCTGTTCTGCCAATTTGTGTTGGGCCTCACTAACAGTGGAGGAGGCCCAGGATAGAAAGGTCAGTGTGTGAATGGTAAGGGGAGTTAAAATGTTTATCAATCGTGAGATCACGTAGGTCTGGTCAGACTGAGTTTACATACAATGGATATTCAACTATGGTTTTCAAGAAGGAACTGCAGATGCTGGAAGATCGAAGGTACACAAAATTGCTGGAGAAACTCAGCGGGTGCAGCAGCATCTATGGAGCGAAGGAAATAGACGACGTTTCGGGCCGAAACCCTTCTTCAGACTGATGGGGGGTGGGGGGGGGGGAGAAGGAAGGAAAAGGGGAGGAGGAGGAGCCCGAGGGCGGGCGGATAGGAGGGTGGGAGGAGACAGCTAGAGGGTTAAGGAAGGGGAGGAGACAGTAAGGGCTAGCAAAATTGGGAGAATTCAATGTTAATGCCATCCGGACGCAAGGTCCCCAGGTGGAATATGTCTCCTCCCACCCTCCTATCCACCCGCCCTCAGGTTCCTCCCCCTCCCCCTTTCCTTCTTTCTCCCCCCCACCCCCCATCAGTCTGAAGAAGGGTTTTGGCCCAAAACGTCGCCTATTTCCTTCACTCCATAGATGCTGCTGCACCCGCTGAGTTTCTCCAGCATTTTGTGTACCTTCAACTATGGTTGTTTGCTTCATTTTATGACTACATTCACACGTAAACTGTGCCTGCACTGGGTGTTTCCAGTTCTTGGGAATATCTCCTGAGTTTAATAGATGAAGGTGAAGTAGTTACAGTCCATCACTCCCCTTAACTTTCATTATCGCTCTATTTAAATATAATATTTACCCTCCCACAAATAAAACATCTGCTGAACAAGCAGTTGTGCCCCTGTGGGCAGGCACGGAAATCGCTATCAAAATATGGGGGGGACTGGGGGACAAAGGGGACACAATTTCTTGGTGGCTGCGCGCGCATGTGCACACTCACACATATACGCACGAGGCTTCGGAGGCTCAATCCAGCGCTAAATGCAGCTCAACTCTGCCTGTCTCGCCGGGTTAAACTACAGCCCTGCCTGGACTGACGGGACACCAGTGCTGCTTCTCCGCGCTGGCTGTACACCTGGGCCATATTTCCCGCAAGTCCAGGCAGGGCTGTAGGTTAATCTGGTGGGACAGGCAGAGTTGAGCTGGGGTTTAGCGCTGCTTTTCTGCGCTGGCTGTGGGCCTGGGGGTACAACTCCCATCTGACTCCCGACATCTCTGGCCACCCCCGGGCGTGGGTGGGCACTCGGGACAGCGCCGGAGAGCCGGGATCGATCCTGGCTGCGGATGAGGCGCAGGTCTGTGCCGAGAGTGTTTAGGCGCGTCTCCCTCCCCCAATCACTGCGCTCTATCCTCAGTCCCACTCCTCGCTCCTCCAATGATCGTGCTGAATCATCATGTCCTGCCCCATTGCCTGCTGACCGATGTCTCTCGTCCAATTGGCGCCCTCGATCAGCAGTCCCACCCCCACTGTCTCGCGGAAAGCGGAATTTTCACCGGGTTTTAAAATCCGGATTACAAAAAATGGGGGAGGGGGGATTGTACCCCACCTCTCAAAACAGGATGGGACGTTGTCCCCCCTGGCCCCCCCCCCCCCCCCAGGATTTCCGCCCCCTGCCTGTGGGGACAGCAGCTTGATTTCCTATTGCAGCTAGATGTCTTTTTAACCCATGTAGTTAAAGGAAATCCACAAATTCTACAGTCGGGCGGCACGTTGCGCAGCGGTAGAGTTGCTACCTTGCAGTGCTAGCAGCGCCGGAGACCCGGGTTCAATAGGTGTGTAGGATAGTGATAACGTGGGGATCGCTGGTCGGCGCAGACGATGGGCCAAAGAGTGTATTTCGAAACTAAACTAAAAGGTCTAAAAGTCTTATAAAGGTGCATATCTCGACCACATACAGATGGATTTGGTAAATGCAGAATATCTATTGGGAAAGAATGACTTGATTAGTACAGGTGTCAGGGATTATGGGGAGAAGGCAGGAGAATGGGGTTAGGAAGGAGAGATATATCAGCCGTGATTAAATGGCAGTGTAGACTCAATGGGCCGAATGACCTAATTATACTACTATCACTTATGACCTTATGACTTCAAATCCGATTCCACAAATCTGAATAAATTCAGCGGCTGATATTTAAGAGGCTCGCAATTGATTAATCTAGCAGTAAATCACATTGACATGCTGACAGAAATACTATTCTATTTCTTCCATCCCATCTTCGATGAAATATGTATTTGGCATTGCATTTATTAAATTTATTAATTCTGGGATCCAACCTGTAACACATAATAAAAAAAGGAAATTCCATGAATTCTGCACATTCTGTTTTTCCAGGATTAATTTCGGACATGATTACATTGTTTGCATCACACATACTCACAGGGGTTGCGAGCTATATTTGCCCATAACATTAATTTAGTCAAATAATATAGATGAATTATGTGGATTTTTTACATGTCTTGCCAATTTTATAGAGTAAACAGTTTTGTCCTCTACTTCACCACAAACATGAGCTGGCAATTAATTGCTTGAAGCCCCAGAGTCTTGTACTAGTACTTAGTTTAATTGGTGTCATGCCTCTTCACAAGGCGTGGCGCAGTTAAAACCAGGAGGAAATTAATGTCGGTGTTCTTTGAAAAGTGAAAATTGAGGAATAATATCAATAGTGACTGTCCAAATAAGTGACTAAAAAGCCCAGGTGAAGTGAAACATGATTAATGTATGCCGTAAGTATGACACCACACCTGGGCCAGTTAACTAGCAAATAACGTATATTGTAAAGGAAGGAACTACAGATGCTAGTTTACACTGAAGGTAGACACAAAATGCTGGAGTAACTCAGAGGGACAGGCAGCTTCTCTGCAGAGAAGGAATGGGTGGCGTTTCGAGTCGTGTCCAGTGGTGGGTCTTCTACTGTAAAATGTTTGGTTGTACTTTTGCTGGGAAATCAAGCATCTTTTTAAAATTTGGACAATTGGATAAAATAGATAATTTTACATTGTTCAATTTTATACACCTCTCCTGACTTCATGACATCATTGTGAGCAGAGTTGATGTTGTGGAATTGCTAGTAAACTTTGCTATTGTGCGGAGGCAGGAACGGTTGTTGTAACACAATCTGCTTTATTTGTGTTGGGTAATAATGTCACTTCTGATGGCAAAAACATTCAACTAGGAATTCAACGTCAACTTTCATGACACCCATGTGAATCCCGTGGCATCAGAGTTAACTGTCATGGCTTCATATCTACGAGAGAGGGGTTTGGAAGCAAAGGTCAAATGTTGTTACTGGAAGTGATTAAAAGTTTTCAATGGGTGGTCAGATGTGGGCTGACCTGTTGGGACAGCAACGAGATACAAGAAAAATGATATTATACAACAAGTTAAAAGCAACCATGGTATATTCAAGTATGGAAATGGAGACCGTGGAATTTTAAACAAGAATATGCAGAGGACCATGAGAACAGGGAGGAAATAGAAAATGAGTGCTAAATATAAAGAGACTGGCACAGAAACACAGTGTAGAAAAGAAACACAGGATTAGAAACATGGAAATTAGGTGCAGGAGTAGGCCATTCGGCCCTTCGAGGCTGCACCGCCATTCAATATGATCATGGCTGATCATCCAACTCAGTATCCCGTACCTGCCTTCTCTCCATACCCCCTGATCCCCTTAGCCACAAGGGCCACATCTAACTCCCTCTTAAATATAGTCAATGAACTGGCCTCGACTACCCTCTGTGGCAGAGAGTTCCAGAGATTCACCACTCTCTGTGTGAAAAAAGTTCTTCTCATCTCGGTTTTAAAGGATTTCCCCCTTATCCTTAACCTGTGACCCCTTGTCCTGGACTTCCCTAACATCGGGAACAATCTTCCTGCATCTAGCCTGTCCAACCCCTTAAGAATTTTGTAAGTTTCTATAAGATCCCCTCTCAATCTCCTAAATTCTAGAGAGTATAAACCAAGTCTATCCAGTCTTTCTTCATAAGACAGTCCTGACATCCCAGGAATCAGTCTGGTGAACCGTCTCTGCACTCCCTCTATGGCAATAATGTCCTTCCTCAGATTTGGAGACCAAAACTGTACGCAATACTCCAGGTGTGGTCTCACCAAGACCCTGTGCAACTGCAGTAGAACCTCCCTGCTCCTCTACTCAAATCCTTTTGCAATGAAAGCTAACATACCATTCGCTTTCTTTACTGCCTGCTGCACCTGCATGCCTACTTTCAATGACTGGTGTACCATGACACCCAGGTCTTGCTGCATCTCCCCCTTTCCCAATCGGCCACCATTTAGATAATAGATACAATTAAAGATATATGAGACTGCAGATGCTGGAATCTTGCCCAAAGAGCAAACCACTGGACGAACTCAAGAGGCATAGTATTGGGACATGTAGAAATTAAATTTGGTTTGTTATTTCTCATGAGTGTTTGCTGTCCAGAATGTTGTGCTTCCAAAATATGTAAATAACAGAACTTTAATCCAGAATAGCAGTAACTTGCTTTGGTGAAGCACTGAATTACTGATGGACTAACACCTAAAATGTGACCTGGTTTTTCAGCATATCGGATGCATACGAGAACATTAAGCTCATAGAAGGTTACGGGAGTAAGAACCCCCCGTCAACAGAGGGCTCGAGGCCCCGACCACGGAAGAACAAAGATTGAACGTTTTTTTCGCCTTCCATCACAGTGAGGAATGTGGAGAAGTCACTGAGGTGGATGTTTATGTTAAAATGTATTTTTTATGTTCCGTAGCTTTTTATTTGTATGACTGACTTGGCAAATGAAATTCCTCGTATGTTGCAACATGTATTTGACTAATGAAGTATTATTGTATTGTATTGTACTGTATTGTATTGTATGAATTAGTCTACTTTAAAATTTGTTATGTCTACTGGTAAGATTGGCATGAAATTCAGTCATCAAACTCAAACCCCCTTTTCACGGTGCGACTTGACGCAAGAGGTAACCAGAGTTTGACATCGTGGGAACCTCGTGCGGTAACAATACGGCATTCATGGACCACCGTGGCGCTAACGGCAGGTAATCGTGTACCTTGGGTACTCGGGAGAAAATTCAAACATGTTTGAATTTGTCCAAGAGTGTCTTGTGCACTTGTGGTTGAGCATTGCAACATTTTATGAACGAAGTGTCCCGTGCGATATCGGTAGTAACTCTTGCGGTCACCGTGGGAACTCCTGCCAACGGTGAACCCGGAAGTTGGATAGAGTGAATCCAGCCAGTTTGCTATTTACATACAAATCTAATAAAACTAGCTAAGCATTTCATTAATGTCAGTGTGTCTCTTTTTGTCTGAAAGATGGGGGTGTCTTCATTTACTGGCGGTGGGTGTCTGTCACTGAAACAGGCAGGTAAGATTTCGCATCCACCTTGTGTGTGCGTCTCTCTCTCTCTCTCTCTATCTCTCTCCCTCTCACACAGGCATGAATGGAGGAACTCCGCGGGCCAGACAGCATTTACGGAGGGAAATGGACAGACGACCCATTCTTCAGGCTGCCTTATGTCTCCCACCCCCCCCCCCCCCCCCCCAACTCCCACCCACACACACGAATGCTGGAGAAACTCAGCGGGTGCAGCAGCATCTATGGAACGAAGGAAATAGACAACGTTTCGGCCCCGCTGCACCCGCTGAGTTTCTCCAGCATTCGTGTGTGGGTGGGAGTTGGGGTGAGGGGGGGAGAGACATAAGGCAGCCTGAAGAATGGGTCGCTGTCCATTTCTCTCCGTAGATGCTGCCTGGCCCGCGGAGTTCATCCATTCATGCCTGTGTGAGAGAGAGGGAGGAGAGAGAGAGAGAGAGAGAGAGAGAGCGAGGCAGTCCTGGTCAGTCCTTTGAAGATAGACACCAGTTGCTTGGAGCAACTCAGCGGGACAGGCAGCATCTCTGGAGAGAAGGAACGTAAATGCTGCCTGGCCCGCGGAGTTCCTCCATTCATGCCTGTGTGAGAGTGAGGGAGGGAGAGTGTGAAGAAGGCTCTCGACCCGAAACGCCACCCGTTCCTTCTCTCCAGAGATGCTGCCTGTCCCGCTGAGTTGCTCCAAGCAACTGGTGTCTATCTTCAAAGGACTGACCAGGACTGTCTCTCTCTCTCTCTCTCTCTCCCTCTCTCCCTCCCTCCCTCTCTCTCACGGCCCGTCTCTCTCTCCCCTCTCATGTCATTACAAACTCTGACTCTCACTACTCCCCAATCTCCAAACCTCTGTCTCTCCCCCCCCCCTCCCCCCCCCCCCCCCCCCTCACCCCAACTCCCACCCACACACGCGAATGCTGGAGAAACTCAGCGGGTGCAGCAGCATCTATGGAACGAAGGAAATAGACAACGTTTCGGACCCGCTGCACCCCCAAAGTTTCTTCAGACTGAAAGTTTCACCTGTCAGTAGATCATAAAATAACACAATAATCACGGTCAATGTGAGATACAGTCTTTATTCATATTTGACAAAATAAAAAGACGACTTCTTGCACATATTGAGAGAAGGTGCATCACACCAAACAACATTTGTCTAAAAAAACAGATTATTCTTCAGCTCATTAAAGAGCTCAGGTGAAAAAAACGAATAGAGTATGTGACAACAAAGTAACATCATTTGTGCCACGTGATTAACTACACTACAGTCCACGATGTTCATTCGGGAAAGATCGGGAGACGGACAAGTCACTCGCACAAATGACAGAATTGCCGAGTACCGTGGGAACTCTTTACTCTACCCCCGTTATATCGTGTGATATCATGCTAGACCACGACCACTCCACTCTGGCTACATCTTGCGTCAAGTCGCCCCGTGAAAACGAGCCATTAATCAGAGAAGCTCTTAGAATGGCAATGATAACTGAAAGTAGGGAAGATGCAAACAAGGGGACATGACTTGAGAATTAAGGGACTGAAGTTTAGGGGTAACATGAGGGGGAACTTCTTTACTCAGAGATTGGTGGCTGTGTGGAATGAGCTTCCAGTGAAGGTGGTGGAGGCGGGTTCGTTTTTATCATTTAAAAATAAATTGGATAGTTATATGGACGGGAAAGGAATGGAGGGTTATGGTCTGAGCGCAGGTATATGGGACTAGGGGAGAATATGTGTTCGGCACGGACTAGAAGGGTCGCGATGGCCTGTTTCCGTGCTGTAATTGTTATATGGTTATATGGTTATATATAGTTAAGTTTGTAGAGGGAGTTATATTTGTGACCAGCCACCACGAATGCATTGGTGTACGGTGCAGCGGTAAAGTTACTGCCTTACAGCGCCAAAGATCTGGGTTCAATCCTGACTACAGATGCTGTCTGTACAGAGTTTACACGTTCTCCCCATGACCTACTTGAGTTTTCTCTGGGTGCTCCGATTTCCACCCACACTCCAAAGACGTACAGGTTTGTAGGTTAATTGGCTTGGGTGTAGGATAGTGTTAGTGTGCGGGGATCGCTGGTCATGCATGGATTCGGTGTTTCCAGGTTATATCTCTAAACTAAATTAAACTAAGCAATCAAAAGCAATATTGCAGTGCAAAAGCATTCCTTTCCTCAGACTGACATTCTGCCTTGCACCAATCACCAAAAACAGGACTTTATGTACATTAGTTGAAGGCAATTAGAATACCACATGGTTTGAAAATGCACACTACAATTTATTTTCTGAACACTTCATAGATAATCTTCAGGTAGATAAGGTGGTCAAAGAGGCTTTTGGCACATTAGCCTTCATCAGTCAGAGAGTTGGGAAGTCATGTTGCAGTTGTATAAGACGTTGGTGAGATCGCATTTAGAATATTGTGTTTGGTTCTGGGCACCATGTTATTGGAAAGATATTGTCCAGCTTGAAAATGTTCAGAGAAGATTTATGAGGTTGTTGCCAGTACTATATGGTCTGAGCTATAGGGAGAGGTTGAGTAGGCTGGGACTCTATTCCATGGACCACTGAAGGTGATCTTATAGAGGTGTATAAGAACACGGGACAAATAGATCGGGTAGATGCACAGAGTCTCTTGCCCAGAGTAGGGGAATCGAGGGGTTCAAGGTGGAGACAAAAAGATTTAATAGGAAATCTGAGGGGTAGCTTTTTTACACAAAGGGTGGTGGGTGCCAGAACAAGCTGCCAGAGGAGGTAGTTGAGGCTCGGACTATCCCAACATTTAAGAAACAGTTAGACAGGTACAGGGATAGGACAGGTTTGGAGGGATATGGACCAAGCGCAGGCAAGTGGACTAGTGTAGCAGGCACATGTTGGCCGGTGTGGGCGAGTTAGGCCAAAGGGCCTGTTTCCATACTTTATCACTCTATGACTATGACTCTATCTCTATGTTCTATTAAATATGCTATAATTGATATTTTGAATGTAGCAGCGCTTATACATATTATTCATTCCTTCAGTCAAATGTTGTGTGAAGAGAAACAGTTGAAATGTTAGGTCAAAGTTGTAGATCAATCGCTATTGCTGATTTGATCCATGTCTGGTTTTGCTTTTGCTGACCCGATCCATAATCCATGTCACGTTTCCACCATGTCATCTTGTGGAATGCGAGCAGCCATGCTTTCAGTTTTAATCTATGACTTCGAGCCTACAATACCTATTTATATGGTTCCTGTGTGTATTCTTAATAAAGTATTTATTTTGAAGTTTTATGACTTGGTGTCAATAGTACTTTATACGTGGTGTCAGAAATAGGATGGTGAGGAATATTGCATAGATTGAGAAGATCTAAAAATATGTCAGACCCGGCTCTACTGCACTTCTCCGTGACTGTCTTAGCACTGCGGACAGCCCACTCAGCCAGTCCATTCAACTGGGCCAACTACGATGATGTGCTCAAAGTCCCATTCTCTCCCAAGTCCTTAAAACGCTGGCTCGTGAATTGTCCACCATTATCGGACAAGAGGGAGCGAGGCGCCCATGGACTGAGAAGTGTCTTGCAAGTTTCTTGATGATGGCCGCAGAAGAGGTTGCGCGGAGCAAGTCGATCTCGAAGAGTCTACCAGGACCAAGTATTGATTGCCACGCCAATCAAAGATGCCAGTGGACCACGGCAGGTCAGGAACAGTGTGCTGCAAAAGAGATTCTTTCTGTTGATGCGGCGGCATGCTGTTGCACACAGTGCAAGACTGCACCCTCTGGCGTATATAATCCGACATTAGAGGCCAGAAAAACATGCTCTTTGCTCATTGTACAGTTGCCTCGCAACACCCTTGTACTTCCGGTGGCGCTGGTGCCAGCAGCCTCCACCTACAGCCTGGTATCTTTTTGTTTTTTTGTTTATTTAGTTATGTTAAAAGTGTATTTTTTTGTGTTTTTTGGTGTTTTTATGTGGGGGAAGAGGGCACGGTGCGGGGGATACCGTCCTTCAGCCGCTTCCTGGTGAGGACGCGACTATTATTCGAGTCGCGTCCTCGCCCCCCCCCCCCCCCTCCCCCCCCCCCCCTCAGCGGCCTACCTACCTGGATTGGCGCGGCCTTTCCTGCCGGGATCGACCAGAGCTCCAGCAGCGGCAGGACAGCGCTGGAACATCGCGGGGCTGGTGATGCCTTACCGGGGGTCGCCGTCTGGAGCCCGGAGTGCTGGACCTGCTGCACCAACATCATGGAGCTGCGGTTTGCAGAGCTCCCAACGCGGGCGGCGCTGATGGACAACGCGGGGTCCTGTGACTCTGCCCAGCTCGGCCTGCGGACTCAGGAGCTGCAGACTCCGGCAGCGGGAGGCGGCTGATCAGGAGGTCCGGGCCGCTGAGGAGGAGGATGCTCACCGTCGGGGTTCGGCGTCAGCGTTCCACCAGCCCGGCGTGAGGGCCTGAACATCGGGCCACCCGGGGCGGCGACTGCGGGTGCTCGGAAGGCCCCGACCACGGATGGACACGGAGGGGAGGCTGGCTGGACTATGGTGCCTTCCTCACCTGGGTGCCATTTATGTTATGTTGTGTTGTGGACTTTCTGTGTTTGTGCTTTTGTTAAATTTTTAATTCAATTTCAATTTTATTTTTAATATGTTTTATTATTTATTTATTATTTATTTTTATTATTTTTCTTGTGATTTTTTTTTTAATGATACTGCCTGTACGGGAAATTTATTTCGTTGTCTCAAAGTGAGGCAATGACAATAAAATTTGAATACAAGATGAATACAAGGATGTCCTCTGTGTATGGCGTTAAAGTACTCCTGTTGGAGCGAAGCTGGGATCACTGCCTTATGGCCCTTCTTGATGAGTCCGTTTTCAATGGCAAGTTCGGTTCGGACACGAAAGTAAGGCTGGACAGGAGGCGGAAGCAAATGCTGCTTCCTGGGGCATCGGTGATTGATGATTGAGGTGAGTATCTGCAGAGTTGCATCCTCTGCCGTGTGAACCACCAGAGTATCCAGCCAGGACGGATGAATAAAGTCGACTGTCATAACGTCAAAAGTTCATTTCAGTTGCGTGCTGTGTATTCGTCCTCCTGGAAGCGTGAAATAAAGTGTCAGCCAAATACATGTGCTTGCTCTGTTTGTAAACGAGAGTGATGTCGCACTTCTGGAGTTGCAGCATCGTTCTTCACAACCTCGCTGGTGCGGCATGTATAGGCTTGTTTTAAATGGTGACCAAAGGCTCTATGGTTACAACCTTACCAAAGATGTAATCGTTGAATATGACACATGCAAAGACTACCGGCAGCAATTCCTTCTGAGCATACCTTGTCTCTGTGTCCACCATCATTCTGGAAGCATAGGTATTGCCATCCTGCAGGCACGCAGTGCCGAGGCTGTGCTGGGATGTGTCGCAGGACAAGTTGGCAGGCTGATTGGCATCGAAATAAACCAATGTAGGGGGGCACACTATCTGTTGTTTGAGTTGTCAAAAGCATGTTGCTGTTGTTCATGCCACGTCCAGGCAGTGGCTTTGTGAGTAAGTTGCCGTAGGAGAGCCGAGAGCTCGCTGAAGTTGGGAGTGAACTTCCTGAGGTAATTAACCATGCCCAAAAATCTCTGCAGGCTGGCAACATCTGTTGCCGCTGACATCTCGCTGATAGCTGCAGTCTTGGAAGGATCTGCCCTGAGGCCGTCACTTGTGAAAACATGCCCCACATAGCACACTTGGCTAACACGGAACCGACACTTGTTGGGATTAAGTTTCAAGTTAATTTCCCTGGCATGCTCGAGCACTTTCTTTAAATTGGCATCCTGCTGTTCCATGTATTTGCCAGTAACAATTATGTCATCCACGATGATTGCACAAGGGAATCGATCAAAGAGTTGTTCCATAGAACGCTGAAACACCTCACTGGCCAAACTGATACCGAACGGCATCTGCAAGAATCTGTAATGTCTGAAAGCATTGTTGTAGGTGGTAAACATAGACGATGCTTGATCCAGGGGGATTTGCCAGAAGGAGCTCTTGGCATCTAACACAGAGAATACTGCTGCCTTACCCAGGTGGGCAGCTACTTCCTCCATGGTATGCATGGTGTGGTGGCGCCTCGGAATAATACATATGAGAATCTCCTGTTCAACCATCAAGGACTCCCAATCGGTGGGTTGTGAAATGGGTGTGATAACTCCTAATGTCACCATTCTGTCCAGTTCTGCTTTGACCCGGTCCCGCATGGAAATAGGTACACGGTGAGCAGGACGAACCATGCATCGCACCTCTGGGTCTAAAGTCATGGAGTAGGTTATTGGTAGCTTCCCCAGCTCCTCAGTGAAAAGATCCTGGTAATCCGTAAAGGACAACTTTTGCAAACCTCCCAGTCCTACTTCACAAAACCTGCCAGGGGATTGTTAACTCTATTGTTTTATCTATGTCTTTCTTTGTCTAAAGGGTGACTGTGTAGAAAGACACTGCAGATGCTGGTTTAAACCGAAGATGGACACAAAAAGCTGGAGTAACTCAGCAGGTCAGATAGCATCTCTGGAGAAAAGGATTAGGTGATGTTTTGGGCCGAGACCCTTCTTCAGATTGAGAATTAGGGGAAATCTGAAGTCCGCATAAAGGATGTGTTGCCCAGAAGTTGATTTTGAGCAACCAAGTTCAAGGCTACAGCTGAGGCAGAGGATTGATATTCTGTAATGGGTGATTCTTCTCCTGATTCCTCATGACCTATTCACCAATTACAAAGCTGCAATTAGGTTATTTCCATACTTCACCAGGGAATTAAGTATTGTAGGGAACTGGGAGAGAAAAGGAGCTGAGGCCAGAATAGATGTATCATGATCATGTTGCTCAAACTAAACTAAAGATGAGGCGTCCACCCTTGTCAGAATTGAACCAACTTCTACAGGACCAGCCTTGATCACAATCATCTCCAATGTAGTTCAGAAGCTTTTTGGAAAATCCAACCCATCAGAAGAAGTGTCTCAACCAGAAACATCACCAATTCCTTCTCGACAGAGATGCTGCCTGTCCCGCTAAGTTGCCCCAGCATGTTGTGTCTATTCACCCCATACTTTGCTGACGCTCCACTCCACTCGTACCATCAGTTGCCTAAAAAATATCGCTCTGCCCTCTGCACTTGGTTGAACTGAAATGATCTACTGAAGCCATTTACAGCCACGCAAAGCTGGAGTAACTCAGCGGGACAGGCAGCATCTCTGGAGAGAAGGAATGGGTGACGTCTCGGATCGAGACCCTTCTTCAGACTGACATTTATTCTTTGAATTATTGAACTGCAAGAGCCAGAAACTATATATGTAAAAGATCAAACAGGAGTGGGAGTAGGAGGTATTGAAACAGTTATGATATAAATGCAAGGTCAATTATTCCATGAGACTCAGTGATCTCGATATTTCTGAAAAAGGTAGCAATAGAATGATGGCCTCCACAGCCTTCTGAAGCAATGAATTCCACAGATACTCCACCTTCTGACTGAAGAAATTCCTTCTCATCTCCTTTCCTATAGGAATTTCCTTTAAATTGGAGGCTATGACCTCTAGTCCTTGACTCTCCCACTCGTGGAAACATCCTTTCCACATCCACTCTTTTATCCAAGCCTTTCACTATTCAAATGTGAAATTCGAATGCCAGAATGCAGGGTGAATGCTGAGAACTGGATTTACTTCATGGCCAGAGCAGACCCTGATTTTCTGCTGTATGGCAATGATTCTATGAAATTTATTGCAATGTGAAATTCATGCAGAAACAAGGAAACTGCAGGTGATTGGGGGTACACAAAAATGCTGGAGAAACTCAGCGGGTGCAGCAGCATCTATGGAGCGAAGGAAATAGGCAACGTTTCGGGCCGAAACCCTTCCTCAGACGTTTCGGCGCGAAACGTTGCCTATTTCCTTCGCTCCATAGATGCTGCTGCACCCGTTGAGTTTCTCCAGCATACCTTCGATCTTCCAGCATCTGCAGTTCCTTCTTGAACACAACTGCAGGTGATTGCAGGTTTTCAAAAACAGACACAAAATGCTGGAGTAATGTGTCAGACAGCACCTCTGGAGGTCAGGACCCTTCTTCAGACTGATTGTGGGAGGGGGAAGAAAGCTGGGAGGGGCAGGACAAGGCCTGGTAGGTAATAGATTGATTCAGGTGAGTGGGATTCCATGATCGTTCATGTGAAGCCAGTGGCAACATTTCTGTTGGATACAAAGTGCTGCAATGACTTGGCAGGTCAGGCAGCAACTCTGGAGAACATGCAACTCTGGAGAACATGCATACCGTGAATAAGACCATTAACCATTTGCAATCAAATAACATTTTGAGCCATAAAAGGACACAAAGTGCTGGATCCGAAACGTCACCTCTCCACATTCTCCAGAAATGCTGCCGAGTTACTCCAGCACTTTGTGTCATTTTGTGTTTTTTCCAGCATCTGCAATTCTTCATTTCTACTCATAACATCCCCGTTTACTGCCTTTGCACATATTCTCAGAGAGGATAATGTGAAGAGCTGTTTACATCAACATGGCCAGCATTGATAGAAACCATGCCTGTCTTTTAAAGGGCTTTACAAATTCTCTAGTCGCCCTCTAACATCCCTCCAATACCCAATTTACAAGCTGCTCATCGAAATAAGCATCAGCTGTTATGCACCTTCTCCCCTGAGCTGCGCCCCCTCCATCTGCCTTGCATGTTGCAGAACTTCAAATTCCTGGGCGTGCATATTTCTGAAGATCTTTCCTGATCCGAGAATACTAATGCAATTATCAAAAAATCTCATCAGCGCCTCTACTTCCTGAGAAGATTACGGAGAGTCGGATTGTCAAGGAAGACTCTCTCTAACTTCTACAGGTGCACAGTCGAGAGCATACTGACCGGTTGCATCGTGGCTTAGTTCTGCAATTTGAGCGCCCTGGAGAGGAAAAGTCTACAAAAAGTAGTAAACACTGCCCAGTCCATCATCGGCTCTGACCTTCCTTCCATCGAGGGGATTTATCACAGTCGCTGCCTCAAAAAGGCTGGCAGTATCATAGAAACATAGAAACATAGAAATTAGGTGCAGGAGTAGGCCATTCGGCCCTTCGAGCCTGCACCGCCATTCAATATGATCATGGCTGATCATCCAACTCAGTATCCCATACCTGCCTTCTCTCCATACCCCCTGATCCCCTTAGCCACAAGGGCCACATCAAACTCTCTCTTAAATATAGCCAATGAACTGGCCTCAACTACCCTCTGTGGCAGAGATTTCCAGAGATTCACCACTCTCTGTGTGAAAAAAGTTCTTCTCATCTCGGTTTTAAAGGATTTCCCCCTTATCCTTAAGCTGTGACCCCTTGTCCTGGACTTCCCCAACATCGGGAACAATCTTCCTGCATCTAGCCTGTCCAACCCCTTAAGAATTTTGTAAGTTTCTACAAGATCCCCTCTCAATCTCCTAAATTCTAGAGAGTATAAACCAAGTCTATCCAGTCTTTCTTCATAAGACAGTCCTGACATCCTAGGAATCAGTCTGGTGAACCTTCTCTGCACTCCCTCTATGGCAATAATGTCCTTCCTCAGATTTGGAGAACAAAACTGTACGCAATACTCCAGGTTTGGTCTCACCAAGACCCTGTACAACTGCAGTAGAACCTCCCTGCTCCTATACTCAAATCCTTTTGCTATGAAAGCTAACATACCATTCGCTTTCAATGACTGGTGTACCATGACACCCAGGTCTCGCTGCATCTCCCCTTTTCCTAATCGGCCACCATTTAGATAATAGTCTGCTTTCCTGTTTTTGCCACCAAAATGGATAACCTCACATTTATCCACATTATACTGCATCTGCCAAACATTTGCCCACTCACCCAGCCTATCCAAGTCACCTTGCAGTCTGCTAGCATCCTCCTCACAGCTAACACTGCCCCCCAGCTTAGTGTCATCCGCAAACTTGGAGATATTGCCTTCAATTCCCTCATCCAGATCATTAATATATATTGTAAATAGCTGGGGTCCCAGCACTGAGCCTTGCGGTACCCCACTAGTCACTTCCTGCCATTGTGAAAAGGACCCGTTTACTCCTACTCTTTGCTTCCTGTTTGCCAGCCAGTTCTCTATCCACATCAATACTGAACCCCCAATGCCGTGTGCTTTAAGTTTGTATACTAATCTCTTATGTGGGACCTTGTCGAAAGCCTTCTGGAAGTCCAGATACACCACATCAACTGGTTCTCCCCTATCCACGCTACTAGTTACATCCTCAAAAAATTCTATAAGATTCGTCAGACATGATTTACCTTTCGTAAATCCATGCTGACTTTGTCCAATGATTTCACCACTTTCCAAATGTGCTGCTATCCCATCTTTAATAACTGACTCTAGCATCAAAGACCCACACCATCCTGGCCACACACTCATCTCCCTGCTACCTTCAGGTAGAAGGTACAGGAGCCTGAAGAGTGCAACAACCAGGTTCAGGAATAGCTACTTCCCCACAGCCATCAGGCTATAAAACCTGGCTCGGACAAAACTCTGATCATTATTGACCCATTCTCTGTTATTTGCACTTTACCAGTTTATTCATTCAATGTGTATATATATTTATATCATGGTATATGGACACATTTATCTGTTTTGTAGTAAATGCCTACTATTTTTCTGTGTGCTTAAGCAAAGCAAGAATTTAATTGTCCTATAATTGATATAATTAGATATAATTTAATTGCCACACAACCAAGGTCAGTGGAATTTGGGTTGCCAGCAGCGTTACAGTAATAAAGAACACACAACCACAATAAACATTTTACACAAACATCCACCACAGCATTCATCACTGTGGTGGAAGGCACAGAACTTGGCCAGTCCTCCTCCATTTTCCCCCGTGGTCGGGATCTCCACCCTCCACAGCCGTTGCTGCGGGCGTCCAGATGGTAAGGGACAAAGTCAAAGTCAAGGTGAGTCCAGGATCGGCTCTTCCCAACCAGAGACCGCGGCTTCAGGCTGGTGTAGGCCGCAGGCCGGCGGTCAAAGTTTTAAAGTACCTGCCGAGCCGCAGCCGGAAGCACCGCAGTCTGCAGGGCCGGCGGTCGAAGCTCCCCTCCAGGGGAGATGGTGAGTCCATACCGCGCCCGCGGTAGAAGTTGGCCGCGGGCTGGCGGTGGAAGCTACTTCTTCCCCCCGGGTCCTCCACGAGGGATCCCGGGCTGTAGACGCCGCACCAGCTGGAGTTCTGCAGACCGCTGCTTCAGGCTGCCGGCTGCCGCGGGCCAGCGAAATGGAGAACTCCCCTCCAGCGAGGTCTCGCCCGCTCCGCGCCAAGAGTCCACGCTGCGCCCGCCGCTGAAGCTCCGGGCGTGTCTCCGGGAAAGGCCGCCCGATCCTCGATGTTAGGCCACGGGGGAGGCGACCTGAAAAAAAGTCGCCTCTCCATGGAGGAGGCGGCTGAAACGGTTTCCCCCCCCACACCACCCCCCACACATAACACACAAAGAAACATTAAAAACAGACTTTTAAACATACTAAAAAAATTAAAAAAGTTGAAGTCCCTATATAGGGACACATGACAATAAACTCACTTGAACTTGAACTTGAATCCAGGCATGTCGAGACTGCTCTCCGAGCTCGCAGGGAAGAGCTTGAGGCTTGGGTGGCAACACTAAGTGTCAATATCGTGAACTTGCATTGCAGAGGGAGTGTTTGGACATCAGAGGTACTACAATAGCCATGGGCATTTTAACATCGCAGTCAGAGGACTGTTGTGGCATTTGCAAATTGGATAATGGTGCACTGATTTTATATGGCAGTAAAGCAGTTGGGATCAAAGATTTTATAGCGGAACAAGATGGCCTACTTAGAAACATAGAAACATAGAAATTAGGTGCAGGAGTAGGCCATTCGGCCCTTCGAGCCTGCACCGCCATTCAATATGATCATGGCTGATCATCCAACTCAGTATCCCGTACCTGCCTTCTCCCCATACCCCCTGATCCCCTTAGCCACAAGGGCCACATCTAACTCCCTCTTAAATATAGCCAATGAACTGGCCTCAACTACCCTCTGTGGCAGAGAGTTCCAGAGATTCACCACTCTCTGTGTGAAAAACACGTAGTACGATCATGGGCAGATTCACGGGTGATTATAGGACCCATTTTAGCAACCAGCCTCTTGTTCCGCCATCTTGTTCCGCCATCTTGTTCCGCCATCTTGTTTCCGGCCAAAGATCGGATCTTTGTTTCCGCCTCCGCTTTCGTATCCAAAGATCTTATAGCGGAGAGGTGAGGTTCTGCTATAAGATCTTTGGTTCCAATCGCCAATGTAGGGGACCTGAGTTGTCTTTCTGCAGGTTCCCCGTTAAGGAGGAAAGGTAAGAAAACATTTATTACTTCTGTGGCATATTGAAAATGTTATTAAGCCTATTCAATCTCTCACTGTAGTTAGATCATAGAGCTCAGATAGTCGAGTCCTCATGGCAACATACTTGTAAAAATCTTCTCCTCAAGAGCATTTTCTTTCTACCTCTCTGTTACTTAATGCAGAATAAGCACATATTGACTCTGTTTTACACTGAGAATTTTATTAAGTCTGCCTGAACTTTCACTATAGTTCAGATCTTAAAGCTGGGTGCTCCCCTTTGTCAAAGTGTTGACCATGTGTTGATTACTATTATTAATTATTTAAAATTGAGTGGGTCAGTGCAATATACTGCCAATGTGCCGTTATGAGATATTCACATTAAAGTCTTACCATGAATGACAGAATGAAAGGTGTTATCCTTGTTTGTTTATGGATCTTGTTTTTGAATTATTTAGAATTGAGTGGGTTGGTGCAATGTTGGTTCCATATGCTGCTAATGTGTCATTATCAGATATTCCGTGTTAAAAAGACAAATAAATCACAATAAAAGCGAAAAGATGCCTATGTTCTTTCCACAGCGTGCGGGGCAGCCTGACCCGGATCAGCACGGCCAAAACACCAGAGTGAAGTTGCGGGGAGGTTTACAATGTTTTACAATGTTTATTATTTAATGTCCCTTGTCTGGTCTGAAATAAAGTTCAACATTGGATATAAAAATCAGAATAAATATAATAGTAAGATTTTAAACGAGAACTTATCAGTTTGAAGTTTGATCTGTATTTTATGAGGAGTTACGATGAGGGATTACGTGAAGAACCCCTCCAGCACGCATGCGCGACATACTTCAAAGCAGCGGTGTGGAATCACAGAAAGACTCAATAATTGAAATAAACATAGTAAAGACAAGGAGAACTAAGTTACCAGTTGATCTCTATAATTGAGGGTGGGAGCGGAGGGCACGTAATCCCTCATCGTAACTCCTCATAAAATACAGATCAAACTTCAAACTGGTAAGCTCTCGTTTAATCTTAATATTTTACTTCGGAGTCACGTGAGTGACTACGTGAAGATTTTAAAGCTCTGTGATTTCAAACCGTGTAACAGTTCATACTTCACTCGCTGCCAAAGTCATTCAAGGGAGGAAGTATGTTATCGTAATCAACCATGAATCTGTTTGTAAAACAATTATGGTGTTATTAACAATAACAAGACCAAAATGCTCCCCCGGGCTTAAATTATATATTTTTGCAGATTCTAATACTTTTTCTGCAAAAGATACAGGTTCTGCCAGCGGCTTGTTATAAAGATTTTGGAACGTATATTCCCTAGACCACCCAGTTGTAACCAGGATGTGGTCCATAGGCACGTTCATCCTCTTAGTCACCGATGTGGATGCTGCCCTGGTGGAGTAAGATTTATACACGTTAGTATTTACTCCAGCAAATCCCAGTACCTGCTTGAGCCACTTGAGATAGTTTGGCTCGTCACCCGACCATGAGTTTTCTTGTGGCTGACCCATAAGGCTTTTTCTCTCCCTCTGGGATTTCTTATAGTGTCGATGTAGTTCAATAAGTGGGTATGACACATAACCGTGGTTCAGGTGGGTATGCCTGGAATTCCATGACTGGACCTAATGTTTCTGGTCTACTCTGTTTGACCAGCCCCTAAATGGTAAATGTGACATGGTCTGGTGTTATAACCATATTGTCCAATCATAGTAGATGGAGGAACTGGACTCTTTGTGCTGGGACAAGGCCTCAGCATGACCGTCTTCAGGGTAGGCTGTTCCAGGGTGAGGGACCTAGCTGGTGACCATCCCCAAAGGTACGTCAGGTCCACACTTACATTCCAGATTTGGGTGTACCTAGATCTTGGGGATTAGAGTTGAATATGTCTCTCCTGAATTTGATCACCATTGGGTGGTACCCTATGGCCTGTTGTCCTGGAGTTAAGTAGGCAGACAGGGCACTCCTGGCTGTATTGATGGCACAGTAGCTGAGTCCTTCATTGGGGTGAAGACCTGCCAGGAACTCCAGTACAGGTTTAGTTGTAGTTGAATATGTAGTTCCTGTATTTGAACAGTATCTTCCCACTTCTTGATGTTCGCCAAGTATGTTCCCTAGCGGATATGCGATGGGATGCTGTCATCGTGTCGATAGTGCTATTTGACAACCCAGGCCCAGCGGTGGTCTTTTCAAATCTGCAACCCAGTAGTTTAATTTATCGTGGCATGGGTGGCTTATGCCTGAAACTGGGTGAGTTGATAAGTCTGGGCTACCGGGAAAATCATTAGGGTTTTGATGATCATATCGAGGACCACTGGGAACCATGCCTGTGGGTTTAGTCGGGTACTATCAAAATACCTGAAGCAGAGTCCATCTGTATTTTGCGTAGTACCAGACTGATGAGGTTGTAGCACCTGACTGATGAGGTAGAAAAGGGGAGAACATAGAGATTAGATTTCAATTGAAATACAAGGAAATCGATATCTGGTGTTAGATAGAAACATAGAAATTAGGTGCAGGAGTAGGCCATTCGGCCCTTCGAGCCTGCACTGCCATTCAATATGATCATGGCTGATCATCCAACTCAGTATCCTGTACCTGCCTTCTCTCCATACCCTCTGATCCCCTTGGCCACAAGGGCCACATCTAACTCCCTCTTAAATATAGCCAATGAACTGGCCTCAACTACCCTCTGTGGCAGAGAGTTCCAGAGACTCACCACTCTCTGTGTGAAAAAAAAGTGTTCCATATTGCTTTGTAATTTCAGCAAATACTTTGGTTTAACATGTCTGTTTATAGTATTTAGCTCACCTGGTAGGTAAGTTACTGATGGTCAAATATGTTTGACGACAATTGTTACCAACTGTAGTCAAATAAGTTGTCACATGATATCGATTTTGTTCCTCCCAAGTGCTTTGGTATATGCCACCACTGTGATGTTGTTGATTTATAAATGAACATGCAAAATGGTGCACTACTGAACAATATGCTTTTACCAATAGAACGTACTCAATATTTCCAACTAGGTTTTATGCCCAGTGTCTATAGTGAAGACGACTCCAGATTAGTCCATTTGCCACCATGTTCTGGGTAAGGGTTATTTAGTTTAAACACTAGCACCTTAGCTCTAATGGAAAGGTTCAAGTTAAATAGCTGGTAATGCTGCTACTATTTCCCAATTACTCTTGCCACTTTGTTGAATGGTTGGTTGATTGATACCATTAATTGTTACAGGTTGTGCCAGTATGCTGACTCTCCTTATGGCAATGTTATAGATGAGTGGGTAGAGTTAATTGAATACCAGATAGTCAATAGTTGTGGATGGTGTCAACGTAGATTTATCTGGATTATATGACAGAGCCCAGGCTAAATAGGCTTTAGTAGCTAATGCTGCTGATTTAGCTATTCCCATGGATTTGTCTGTCGTTAATATCATAGAGATATGCCATGATGATATGTTCCTTAATAGTGTCTGGGCTGGTTTGAATATCTGGAAACAGTTTTGGCTCATATTAGCCATTGTCAATAATTTATATTGCCATAGTTACCCCATCCAGGTAAATTGTGGTACCTCCAACAATCTTTTATGAATGGGTACTGAATAGTATGCATCTTTTAAGTCGATGTACACCATAAAGTATCCTAGGAAATCCATGGTTAGCAGTTACAACTTTCCATAAGTGTGTATACCTGGTGAAATTATTCAAGTGGTTAAGTCAATGATGGTGTGACATTCACCATCTTTGGGTTTTTTGGTACCAAAGGTACATATTAGGCTTCTTTATAACATATAACATATAACATATAACAATTACAGCACGGAAACAGGCCATCTCGGCCCTACAAGTCAGTGCCGAACAATTATTTTCCCTTAGTTCCACCTGCCTGCACTCATACCATAACCCTCCATTCCCTTCTCATCCATATGCCTATCCAATTTATTTTTAAATGATACCAACAAACCTGCCGCCACCACTTCCACTGGAAGCTCATTCCACACCGCTACCACTCTCTGAGTAAAGAAGTTACCCCTCATGTTACCCCTAAACTTCTGTCCCTTAATTCTCAAGTCATGTCCTCTTGTTTGAATCTTCCCTATTCTCAAAGGGAAAAGCTTGTCCACATCAACTATGTCTATCCCTCTCATCATTTTAAAGACCTCTATCAAGTCCCCCCTTAACCTTCTGCGCTCCAGAGAATAAAGCCCTAACTTATTCAACCTTTCTCTGTAACTTAGTTGTTGAAACCCAGGCACCATTCTAGTAAATCTCCTCTGTACTCTCTCTATTTTGTTGACATCCTTCCTATAATTGTACACCATACTCCAGATTTGGCCTCACCAATGCCTTGTACAATTTTAACATTACATCCCAGCTTCTATACTCAATGCTCTGATTTATTAAGGCTAGCATACCAAAAGCTTTCTTTACCACCCTATCTATATGAGATTCCACCTTCAAGGAACTATGCACAGTTATTCCCAGATCCCTCTGTTCAACTGTATTCTTCAATTCCCTACCATTTACCATGTGCGTCCTATTATGATTTGTCCTTCCAAGGTGACCCCTTTGTATATCTTCTCCAGATAGCTAGTCCCTCATGTTCTTTTTTAGTGGGAGGGTAGAGGGTGCATGCTGAACTGGTGGCAAGTTTCTTAATTCAATTTTTTATCCTTGAATACTTTTGGTATATAACTACCAAGTGTGATAGTTCTTCATGTTTCCAACCCAGGTGTGACCCCCCCCCCCCCCCCCCCCCCCCCCCCCCCCCCCCCCCCCCCCCCCTAACCCCCCCTCCCCCCTCACCGTTAGTAGTACAAACCCTTCACCTTTTATGTGATGGTAGGAACCATACTTATCTGTCTTCACTGTTGTTTAGTGGTGTGTTCATTTCTTCGGTTTCTGGTTCCTTGTCTGTAGAGATGGTGTTGTTGGGGGGTGGCGCATTTTCCATGGACCCTGGCCTGAAAAGGCTTATGGGGGCTGGCATGCGGGCCCCGAGCTTTCACCCGTACCATTAAGTAGACGCCTACTGGTGGATGCGTGGAGGTACTGCTGTCTGTTTTTGTGTGGTGCTCATTCCAGGCCCTGCCCTCTTGATGCCGAATATCTTGGACACTTCGTCCAGTTTTTTAGGCTTGGTTTGGTAACTTTGCCAGATAGCAGGATCTGTGGTTGTGAGGTCGGCGTTCTCACAGTCCTGTGAATTGTTTAGGTTGAGGGCAGGTTTTATGACTCCCTTCGAGAAGTTGCGGAGCATACTGTGAACAGTAGGGTCAGGTGTTTTGCCATACTACCTTGCCCCTCTGGAATGAGCATGCAAAAATGATAGCCGACGTCAGGGGTATCAAATGCAATTTAAGATATTTGGGTTTTTAAATGCCCTGCTCAATGTACCCCCCAATAATGGTGGGCACTTTCAGTAAATGCAATTTGGGGGAGGCGTGATGAAATCCAACGCCTCATGACTACCTGTCTTGGAGAGTTTTTTTTGAAAAGAACAGGTAGTAAGCTGGCCGTCAGTTGAGACTGAAAAGCCATCTCACTAGTGGTGGAGCCACATAGCGGCCACACCCAGCAGCTCATGTACCTCAAGCATACTCCCGATGTTGTTCAGCCAGTGACCCCTCTTCTTGACCAGCCTAGCCCTGGTCACCATCGATCCCTCGATAAGGGAGATGACCAGTGCTGGTTAGTGCACTGGAGCGGGAGTGTTATGCTCCCTTGGCGAGCTTTCCCCAGCTCCCGAGGCAAGTCTCACTGGAGTTTTTTACTCCATGACCTTACTCTAGGCTTGGAGAACAGACACTTACTTGCTCTCGGGTGGTAGTTTGAAGTGCCGGTTCCATCTTCCGTGCCTGTCTCCAGCCCGAGGTTTGGTTGCTGACTTTGCTCTAGAGGCTGCCTGCCGTTTTCGGGCGGCCTTTCTGCGGTTCTCGGGCCGGGAGTCTCTTTGTCGGGTGTATGCAGGGGTTACCGGCCGGTTTTTGAGTTTCCCTCTAGTCCGCTGCTGTTGGTCAGACAGCTGTTAGCGGACTGGGCATCGGCTCAGTACCCCGACTGTGGACCGCAGCATGTGCGGTCCAGGTGCCGCCTCTCCCTCCTCCACTGATGGAGCGCTCCTTCCCTGGAGTCGAACGGGGGCCGCTTCCCTCTGTTCTGCTTTGCTCTCTCCAGTTTCCCCTGGAGCAACAAAGAGGAGCAAAGTAGTAAACTCGAACCTGTGGGTAAGTACAAGAATTTTATTCTTGACAAGAATTAACAGAATTATGAACTAACAGAATTATGAATCTAACCCTATATCACACACACAAACTGTTCCCCCGCAACGCCGATTACACTGCGAGTCGGGTCGGGTCGGGTAGGTTCCGGTTACTAAAATGGTCGGGGGAAAAATGCCCAGGATCCGCTCCGTAGCGTATACAGCTCATCGTCCGCCCATTGCATTTCGCAGGAGTGGCCTATCTTGCTCCACTATAAGATCTTTGGTTGGGATGGTGATGAAACGGTTGAATGGCATTGTGAGGTTGGATAGCAATAACAGAGTATGGGTAACAGTGAGTGAGTTTGGGTGGCAATGGAAAGATTTTGATGGCAGAGAGAGTTTGTTTAGTTTAGAGATACAGCGCGGAAACAATCCCTTCGGCCCAACGAGTCTGCACCGTCCAGAGATCCCCGCATATTAACACTACCCTACACACACTAGGGACAATTTACATTTATACCGACCTACAAACCTGTACGTCTTTGGAGTGTGGGAGGAAGCCGAAGATCTCGGAGAAAACCCACGCAGGTTACAAACTCCATACAGACAGCACCTGTGGTCAGGATCGAACCCGGGTCTCTGGTGCTGAAAGCGCTGTAAGGCAGCAGCTCTACCGCTGCACCACCATGCCGTCCCTTAACGGCGAGAGTTTGGACGAGAGTCAGATGGTTTTGATGGCAGTGAGGACCATTGTGGCAGGGAGAGAGAGGTTGAATGAGTGAGAGAGTCTGCAGGGCAGTAAGATGCATCAGAGCATGTAGTCAAAGAGCATGGGCAGCAAGATGAGGATTTCCTTTTCAGTGACAGAGCAAGGTTGGTAGTAACCATATAACCATATAACCATATAACAATTACAGCACGGAAACAGGCCATCTCGGCCCTACAAGTCCGTGCCGAACAACTTTTTTCCCTTAGTCCCACCTGCCTGCACTCATACCATAACCCTCCATTCCCTTCTCATCCATATACCTATCCAATTTATTTTAAAATGATACCAATGAACCTGCCTCCACCACTTCCACTGGAAGCTCATTCCACACCGCTACCACTCTCTGAGTAAAGAAGTTCCCCCTCATATTACCCCTAAACTTCTGTCCCTTAATTCTGAAGTCATGTCCTCGTTTGAATCTTCCCTATTCTCAAAGGGAAAAGCTTATCCACGTCAACTCTGTCTATCCCTCTCATCATTTTAAAGACCTCTATCAAGTCCCCCCTTAACCTTCTGCGCTCCAGAGAATAAAGACCTAACTTATTCAACCTTTCTCTGGTGGTGGATGGGATTGGGTGGCAGTGTTGGCAACCCATTCTCTCAGGAGCCAATAACCTCTGGTTGAGATGCAAGACTGGCCTTTGGCATATTAAGACTATAAATGATACCTAGATCACCTCAGGCAAACTCTCTAGTTTAGTTTAGAGATACTGAATGGAAACAGGCACTTCGGCCCACCGTGTCTGCACCAACCAGCAATCCCCGCACACTACCACTGTCCTACACATATACCAAGGACAATTTACCATTTAACCAAGCCAATTAACCTTAAAACCTGTACGTCTTTGGAGTGTGGGAGGAACCCGGAGATCCTGGAGAAAACCCACACGGGTCACGTGGAGAACGTATAAACTCCATGAGAGAGCAGCCGTAGTCAGGATCGAACCTGGGTCTCTGGTGCTGTGAGGCAGCGACTCTACCACTGCGCCACCCGCGTCACCTCTTAGCGATGTGGAACGTGGTTGATGATCTAGAGGAAGTAAGCTCAAGGAGTTTCTCTCTGGGTGGGTGCCCATTGGTCATCATGGACTTGAAGGACCCAGTGGGCTGTTTCCCTACTGTACGAGTCTAGGACCCTTGTGAGTTTTAGCCAATTAAATAGTGGGAATAAACAAGAGGCCTGTGTTGAAATGGGCGGAGGTTACATTGAAATCCAGAGAAAATGCAGATCGTCAAATTCTAAAATAAAAGCAGAGGAAATACTGAACATTTCAGTAGGTTAGACTGAGAATTATGATGGGAGAGAAAGAAAGTTAATGTTTCAGATCGGTAACATACCTCAACCAGAGAGCAGTCAAAGTCAAAGTCAATTTTATTCGTTACATGCACCCGAAGGTGCAGTGCAATGAACTAATATCCTGAACTACTATCTACCTCTTTGGTGACCCTCGGACTATCCTTGATTGGAGTTTGCTGGCTTTACCTTGCACTAAACGTTATTCCCTTATCATGTATCTGTACACTGTAAATGGGCCGACTGTGATCATGTATTGTCTTTCCGCTGACTGGATAGCACGCAACAATACACTACACTGAACTAAATGTCATCAGAAGTTGGGCCTTTAACGTCAGAGTGGCAGCAAAGGCTTGAAACTCTGCTAAGAATTAGTGGATGCTCTAATGGAAAGATCATTTATCATCAGTTTCCAGATCTCTAATACAACGTATGATTCTAATCATTGGATGAAAAAGAATATTAACTTCAATCAATGGGGCAGGGAGTTAAGCTAATACAAAACTGCCATCTGGTGGTTTTCTTTCCACTTGCAGTCTATGAGCTTCAGGAAGAGCTTGTTATCAGTGGTGAGGCTGTTACTCCAGAATTTTGAGTCTATCGTTTTGATTAATTGTGAAGTTTGAAGATCACATTAAAGTCATTGATGTTGTTGATAGCAAAGAAGACCACCTAACACAGTAGCAGGAAGCAGATCAGATGGAAAACTGGGCCTAGCTTTGGCAGATGTCATTTAATCCCCACAAGTGCAACATGATGTATTTCGGGAAGTCAAATAGGGGCCGGACATGTACGATAAAGGGCAGAGGCTTAATTAACATCGGTGAATAGAGGGTGGAGAGCAAAAGAGATTCAATGTCAAATAAAGACACAAAGTGCTTGAGTAACTCAACTGTTTAAGAAAGAACTGCAGATGCTGGTATAATTGAAGGCAGACATAAATGCTGGAGAAACTCAGCGGGTGAGGCAGCATCTATGGAGCGAAGGAATAGGTGACGTTTCGGGTCAAGACCCTTCTTCAGACTGATGTGGGAGTGGGGGGGGGGGGGGGGGGGGGGGAAGAAGAAAGGAAGAGGCGGAGACCGTGGGCTGTGGGAGAGCTGGGCAGGGAAGGGGGAAAGAGGGAGAAAGCAAGGACTACCTGAAATTGGAGGTCAATGTTCATACCGCTGGGGTGTAAACTACCCAAGCGAAATATAAGGTGCTGCTCCTCCGATTTGCGGTGGGACTCACGGTGGGGGAAACTCTAAATTCTTTCCCCTGCACGGGAGACCCGACCTTTTCTTTGTCGGGTCTCCGTTGTCGTTGGGGCTGCTACGTGGAGCGGCCTCCGGCAGGAACGACCTGGGGCTCCAGTCGCGGAGCTGCGGACGACTCACCTTCACGGAGCTGGCCGAGTCCGGAGCGGGTGGAGCTGTGGTGGAGCGCTGCTGTGGCCCGACCCCCGGAGTTTCGGAAGCTCCTACCGCAGGTCTGTGGACTGAAATACCGGGAGCCCGCGGGTCCCTGGTTGGAGACCGCTTTTCGGGGCTTCCGCAACGGCGACTTCTCCCGCCCGAGTTGCGGGGTTGAAGATTACCTGGAGCGGGGCCTTACATCCCTGCCCCGCGCGGCTTGGAATTCCCGCGGGACTTTGTGAGCGCCCGCCGGGGGCTCCAACACCAAGAGCCCGCCGGGGCTCCAACACCAAGACCCGGTGCTTGCCCTTGCATCACCCGGCGTGGCTTTAATGGCTGCGGGACATTTAACATCGCCCGCTGGGGGCTTTGACTCTGTCTTTGACTCTGACATGGGGGGGAGAGGGGAGTGCAGGGGAGAGATTTTTTTTTTTTTCCTTCCTTCACAGCGAGGAGAAGATGCGCTGTGAAGGATGTTTGTGTAAATTGTGTTGTGTCTTGGATCTTTTTCGTTTTGTACGTATGAACGCAGAAACGACATTTCGTTTGGACCTCAACGGGGTGCAAACGACAAATAAATTGTATTGTATTGTATTGTATTCTACCAGGTCTCTCCTCAACCTCCATTGTTCCAGAGAAAATAATCCAAGCCTTCCTATAATTAATATTCTCTAATCTAGGCATTATTCCAGTAAACCTCCGTGGCACCCTTCCACATAATACTCAAATGTGGCCACACCAAAGACATCCTGACTCTGAAACTCAATGCTTTGAACAAAGGCAAGCTTGCCACAGGCATTCCTTACAATTTCATCTACTCTTGTTGTCACTCTCCGGGAGTTATGGGCTCTAACCCCGAGATCAATGCTGTTCACGAGTCTTGCCATTCATTGTATATTTTCCTCTTACACTCGATCTCCCAAGGCATCTTCTTTGACTCATAGAGAGTCAAGAGTCAATTTAATTGTCATTTGGAACCCTGGAGGTCCAAACGAAATGCCGTTTCTGCAGCCATACATTACACACAAATAGACCCCAGACACAACATAATTACATTTAACATAAACATCCATCACATAGCTGTGATGGAAGGCCAAAAAAACTTATCTCTCCACTGCACTCTCCCCCCCCCCCGATGTCAGAGTCAAAGTCAAAGCCCCCGGCTGGCGATGGCGATTGTCCCGCGGCCATTAAAGCCACGCCGGGTGGTGCGAGGTCGCACACCGGGTCTTGGTGTTGGAGCCCCCGGTGTGCGCTCGCAGAGTCCCGCGGCCTTTCCAGCCGCGCGGGGCAATGGTGTTAGGCCCCGCTCCAGGAGCTCTTCAACCCCGCAACTCGGGCGGGGGAAGTCGCCGTTGCAGGAGCCCCGAAAAGCGGTCTCCCTCCAGGGAGCCGCGGGCTCCCGGTGCCGCCGTCCGCAGACCCGCAGTAGCAGCCTCCGACTCAGCAGCAGCAGCGGCATCGGCAGCAGCAGCAGCAGCAGCAGCAGCAGCAGCGGCAGCGGCAACGCTCCTCCACCGCTCCACCCGCTCCGGTCTCGGCCAGCTCCGCGACGGCAACGGTGAGTCGGCACCAGAGTCCCCGGCTTCTTCCCGTTGGAGGCCGCTCCTCGTTGCGGCCTCAACGACACCTGAGACCCGACGAGAAAAGGTCGGGTCTCCAGTGCAGGGAGAGATTCAAAAGTTTCCCCCCCCCTCCCACCCCACCCCCCATCCCCCCACACACACACCCCAACATAAAATAACAAAAACTACATAAAAACACAGACAAAAATAATAAAAACGCAGACAGGCTGCAGAGGCCGCTGCTGGCCAGAGCCGCGCCGCCTACCGGACCTGACTGAACTCCATCGCCCATTTCCCTGCCCATTTCTATCAGTAATATATACACCCACTGTAAACTTTGAAAGCCATCTGCATAGTCTGCGAGTTCAGCAAATTTGGCAACATCCATCAACTTAAACCCATGTCCATTGATAATATCACAAACAACAGGCATCCCAGCACAGATCCCTGCAGAGCTCCGCAATACTAGGGGTGGCATGGTGGCGAACTGGTAGAGTTGCTGCCTTACACCACCAGCGACCCAGGTTCGATCCTGACTACTGGTGCTGTCTGTACAAAATTTACACCGTCTCCCCGTGACCTGCGTGGGTTTTCTTCAGAATCTCCAGATCCTCCCACACTCCAAAGACGGCCAGGTTTGTAGGTTAATTGGCTTGGTATAATTGTAAATTGTCCCTGCTATGTGTAGGATGGTGTTAATGTACGGGGATCGCTGGTCGGCATGGACCCGGTTGGCTGAAGCGAGGTGGGAGGAGTGGAGAGAACAGGGTTGTTAAGAGGACAGACACAAAATATGCTGGAGTAACTCAATGGGACAGGCAGCATCTCAGGAAAGAAGGATTGGGTGAAGTTTCGGGTCAAAACTAAGGGAGCTGGGTACCAGAAACCTTCTCTATCTATTTACCTCCACATGCCTGACCCCGTGTGTTCCTCTAGCACTTTGTTTCATTGTTCTAGATTTGATGATTCGTGAAAACATGCTCTCCATTTCCATACTGTCAAGAACCCTCACAATCATATCCCCTCTTACCTATCTTTCCTCATGAGACCACCCACCCACCCATTCCATTGGAAGTCCATTAAAGCCAGTAGTGGGAGAGTTGAGGACCAGAGGCCATAGCCAAAGGTCTTACCTTTAGAAAGGAGAAGAGAAGGAATTTCTTTAGTCAGAAGGTTGATAAATCTGTGGAATTCGTTGCCTCAGAGGGCTGTGGAGGTTTGACAACACAACAAAGACCGATTCTTGATTAGTGCGGGTATCAGGAGTTATGGGGAGGAGGCAGGAGAATGGGGTTAGGAGGGAGAGATAGATCAGCCATGATTGAATGGCAGAGTAGACTTGATGGGCCGAATGGCCTAATTCTGCTCCTGGAACTTTTGACCCTCAGAACTGTTTTCAATGCAGAAGAAGACCAATACTGTGTACACCATCATCTTATTCACCAATAACGTTCATAAGTGGAGCACCAGCTCCTTTACTTTTGTACTGAATGAATGAGTGTTTTGCGGTTGGCACTGACATTGTGCAGGACTGTAGGATGTTGTGATCCCCCAAATTCATAGCTCAGCAATTTCAAACCAATTGAGGTGGCACGGTGGTGCAGCGGTAAAGTTGCTGTCTTACAGCGATTGCAGCGCCGATTACCCGGGTTCAATCCCGACTATGGGCGCTGTCTGCACGTGGTTTGTACGTTCTCCCCGTTACCGCATGGGTTTTCTCTGATATCTTCGGTTTCCTCCCACACTCCAAAGGCGTATGAGTTTGTAGGACCTCGGAGCTGCAACACAGGAGCCTGCAGACTTAACATCTCTGAGCTTGCGATCATGGAACTCGTGGTCCCTGGTTAGCGACCAGGCTTCGGGAGCTGCAAGCCACGGGAGCTTCGACCACCCTGATGCGGGAACTTCGATCGCCCCGACGTGGGGGCTTAGATCTCCGGCTGTGGGAGCTTCAATCGCCCCGACTGCGGATGGTTCGACTCCCCTGACCACGGGAGAAGACGAGGAAAGTAGATAAGACTTTGTTGTGCCCTTCATTTATACTTCACCCATTAATCTATTGACAACTGTATTTCTGGCAAGAGTATTCAAGGCCATGCTGGTGACTGGAAATCCTCACAGAAATCCTCACCATGGAACAAGAGTGCAGCTCATCACCCCTCTTCCTGATAACTTCTTTCAACAGATTAGGAGAGCGGGTAAGTATATCAAGTCAAGTCACTTTTATTTCTATAGCACATTTAAAAACAACTCTCGTTAACCAAAGTGCTTTACATCAGTGCGGGTACTAACATGCTACATACAGTGTTACATAGATCTAACAATACATACATAAATACATACAGACAGCGCTCCATCAGAGGACCTCAAAAAACACTTGTGAGTAGAATTAGGTTTTAAGTCTAGACTTAAAGGAGTTGATGGAGGGGGCAGTTCTGATGGGAAGAGGGATGCTGTTCCACAGTCTAGGTGCTGCAACCGCAAAAGTGCGGTCGCCTCTGAGCTTAAACCTGGACCGAGGGACAGCCAGTAGCCCCAAGCAGTCGACCTGAGGGACCTGGAGGTAGAATGGTGGGTTAGTAGATTTTTGATATAGGTGGGGGCAAGCCCGTTAAGGGCTTTGTATACATAAAGGAGAAGCTTGAAATTGATTGTGTACCATACGGGGAGCCAGTGGAGAGAGGCCAAAATCATGGTGTTGTGGTCCCTTTAACAGGTGCCCGTCAGAAGTCTCGCTGCGGCGTTTTGGACCAATTGCAGGTGGGACAGGGATGATTGGCTGACGCCAGTGTAGAGGGAGTTGCAGTAATCAAGGCGGGAGGAGATAAATGCGTGGATGATCTTTTCAAGGTCGTCGTATTGGTGGAATGGTTTGATTTTAGCTATCGTGTGAAGATGGAAGAAGATAGCTTTTCCCACAGCATTGGCTTGGTTCTCAAACTTCAATGTGGACTCAAATATCACGCCAAAGATTTTGACGTAGGTTTGAGTAAGGATTTATTTTAACAGTTTAAAATCCTGTTGCCGACTGGCCCGCTGCAGACTGCAGGAGTACATGCCGAGGGATGCACTGAAGCTCGGTGCAGCCAACGTCAAGGCTCGGCGGGGGAGGACCACAGTCTAGGGTCCTCCCATTGCTGGACATGGGGGGTACTGTGTGGTGGAGATGCCCCTCAAAAATAAGGGAAGGGATTCCACGCCAGTGGGCCACATGAGTGGCAAGGGTGGGGGATAAAATAGTGTAATTTGTGTTAACATTATTGATTGTATGTATAGCCTCCGAGAATGTTGGATGGAGTCTTGTAAGGATCAGGTATTGGATATATTTATTTCCCGAATAAAGTATATTTTGAAATTTGAAAAAAAATAATAATAAAGTTTGTAATACTGGAAAGAGTTTTATAATAGGAATTTTATAATGGAAATTTTATAATAGGGATAGGTATTAATTAGACCGTGGTATTCTTAGTGTCAACATAGAATATTTTACAAAATACCTCATTATTGCCACAATATTTCAGTTTCGTTTTTTAGATCAGTGTAGAGATACAACGCAATAATTAAATTTGCTGATGACACTGTGGTGGTGGGCCTGATCTCAGACAATGATGAGAGGGCCTACCGGGAGGAGGTGGCTGATCTAGCACTTTGGTGCCAGGATAACAGCCTCCACTTGAACATCAAAAAAACGAAGGAGCTGATCATGGACTTTAGGAGGGCACATCATCCGAGGACGTACACTCCATTGAGGATAAATGGGGATCCTGTGGATAGGGTGAACTGTTTTAAATATCTGGGAGTCCACATCTCCGAGGATATGACATGGACATCACACGCCTCAGCACTTGTGAGTAAGGCAAGGCAGCGCCTTTACCACCTCAGGCAATTGAGGAAATTCAGAGTGTCTCCGAGGATCCTCCAGTGCTTCTACGCAGCGGCGGTGGAAAGCATCTTGCCCGGAAATATTACCATCTGGTTTGGGAATTGCTCTGCCAAGGACAAGTAGGCTCTGCAGAGAGTAGTGCGTTCGGCCGAACGCACTATGGGAACTTCACTCGCCCCCCTGCAGGATCTATACAACAGGAGGTACAACTCCAGAGCAAATAAAATCATGGGAGACCCCTTCCACCCCTGCAACGGATTGTTCCAGCTGCTACGGTCAGGCAAACGCCTCCGTTGCCATGCGGTAAGAATGGAGAGGTTGAGAAGGAGTTTCTTCCCAGAGGCCATTCGGACTGTAAACGCCTATCTCACCAGGGACTAACTCTACAGAACGTTTTTGCTTCCATTATTTATTATGTAAAAGAATATGTGTGTTATGATTGTGTTTATAATTTGTTTGGTTGTTTTGTTGTTTGTCTTTTGCACAAAAGTCCGCGAGCATTGCCACTTTCATTTCACTGCACATCTCGTATGTGTATGTGACAAATAAACTTGACTTGACTTGACTTGACTTGACACAGGCCCTTCATCCCACTGAGTCCACACTAACCAGAGATCTCCGCACACGAGGGACAATTTTACATTCAGACCAAGCCAATTAACCTACAAACCTGTACGTCTTTGGAGTGTGGAAGGAAACCGAAGATCTCGGAAAAAACCCATGCGAGTCACAGGGAGAAGGAACAAACTCCGTACAGACAGCACTCGTAGCACTGTGTTGCTCTTTGCTTCTACTGCCCTTCATGCAAGAAGTAAATGGGAGTAACTTATGTAAGAAACTATGAATTAAATACATACCATTGAGATATCATAGGGAATGGAGAGGGAAAGTCACGTTTTACCTGTGATGCATGGCAGGGGTGTTTTACGTCACAAATGTTTCATGGAGCTAACATTTAGTTTCATCGTGTTTTATTTTCGCTAATTGAGGAATTACACAATTGCCTTGAAGGCGCTTCAGCTAATGTTCACTATAATTAATTCCTGCGATAAGCAGATTTCATTCTGAGAAAACATAATGGGTTATTGCATTGAACTCCAAACATTGCTGAAAATTATCCACCCATTGATTTGTCTTTACGTGGAACAGGTGGCGATGGTGCTTGGTTTAATTTACACCTAAGTTCATTGCCTTACACTCTGGCATTTGGATGAATGAGGGTGATCTTAGTGAAGCGTGTAATGCCCCTGTCCCACTTAGGAAACCTGAACGGAAACCTCTGGAGACTTTGCGCCCCACCCAAGGTTTCCGTGCGGTTCCTGGAGGTTCCCGGAGGTTTTTGTCAGTCTCCCTACCTGCCTCCACTACCTGCAACCTCCGGCAACCATCTGCAACCTCTGGGAACCGCACTGAAACCTTGGGTGGGACGCAAAGTCCCCAGAGGTTTCCGTTCAGGTTTCCTAAGTGGGACAGGGGCATAAAGGTTATTAGTTGAGAGGATGTCTCCCCTGAGACGGAGTGGAAAACGAAGGGGGCATAATCGCAGTATAAAGAGATGACCACCTATTCTCACATGGGGGAAAATGTCTGCTCTCTGAGAGATGTACATTTATGTGGATGATGTGAATGATGATTCATTGACTATATTTGCAAATACAATACAATACGATACGAGACGATACAACTTTATTTATACCAGGAGGGAAATTGATCTGCCAACTGTCATAAAACGCAAAATAAATGAAACATGAAATGAAAGTGACGAGTGGAAAGGATTGGGGTTGTGTAAAGATTGGGGAAGGTATGTGGTGTGGGGGGGCGGGGGTGGAGGGGAATCAGTCTAAAACATGACACAAGGGGGAGGAGTTGTACAGTTTGATAGCCACAGGGAAGAAGGATCTCCTGTGGCGTTCTGTGCTGCATCTTGGTGGAACCAGTCTGTTGCTGAAGATGCTCCTCAGGTTGACCAGTGTGTCATGGAGGGGGTGAGCTGTATTGTTTAAGGTTTAAGGTTTAAGGTTCATTTATTTATGATGGTGCTCCGGCGTCGGGAGAACCCTCACAGCGGCTTGGGATGCCTGGAACGGCCACGTCCTTACCGGAGACCGCGGCTTCCGAAGCCAACGGAGCTCCAACACTGGCGATCTCGGCGAGAGATCCCAGGCTCGGCGATGTTTAAGGTCAGCGTGGCCACTCCACAGACCCGCAGCTCCGCGATGTTTAATCAGCGGACCCAGCACATTGGAGCTCCAGCGCGGTGACCCGGGCAAGGCATCGCCCGTTCCAGCGCTGTGCCGCCGCCGAAGCCGAGGTTCTGGCCGGTCCCCTCAGGAAACGCCGCTCCAGGCCCGCTGGAAGGCCGCGAGGACGGGTCGACGGTGCAGCACAGAGAAAAGCTGCCTCTCCGACCAGGTAGGGACTGAGAAATACATTTCCCCCCATCCTCCACACATAAAAAGACTAGACCTCCAAACAAAACACTTTTTAATGTGTTAAAATTTTAAAAAGGAGTGAAAGGACAGACAGCTTCCGGCAGGGCAGCCATACCCAACTGGACAGAGCCCCCACAAGTGAGTCCAGGATCATTGTTCAGGATGTTCCGCAGTTTGAGGGGAAGGGTCTCACCCCCCCCCTACAATGAGTCCGTAGAAGGGTCTCAACCCAAAACGTCACCCATCCATATTCTGCAGAGATGCTGCCTGGCCCGCTGAGTTACTCAAGCACTTTGTGTATTAACCAGCATCAGCAGTTCTTTGTTTCTGCACGCAGACAACATTTCAGGTTGGGATCCCTCTTTGGACCTCCCTATAATTAATATTCTCTAATCTAGGCATTATTCCAGTAAACCTCCGTGGCACCCTTCCACATAATACTTAAATGTGGCCACACCAAAGACATCCTGACTCTGAAACTCAATGCTTTGAACAAAGGCAAGCTTGACATAGGCCTTCCTTACAATTTCATCTACTTTTGTTGTCACACTCAGGGAGTTATGGGCTCTAACCTCGAGATCAATGCTGTTCACGAGTCTTGCCATTCATTGTATATTTTCCTCTTACACTTGATCTCCCAAGGCATCTTCTTTGACTGAACTCCATCGCCCATTTCCCTGCCCATTTCTATCAGTAATATATACACCCACTGTATACTTTGAAAGCCATCTGCATAGTCTGCGAGTTCAGCAAATTTGGCAACATCCATCAACTTAAACCCATGTCCATTGATAATATCACAAACAACAGGCGGCCCAGCACAGATCCCTGCAGAGCTCTGCAATACTAGGGGCGGCATGGTGGTGAACTGGTAGAGTTGCTGCCTTACAGCACCAGCGACCCAGGTTCGATCCTGACTACTGGTGCTGTCTGTACAAAATTTACACCGTCTCCCCGTGACCTGCGTGGGTTTTCTTCAGAATCTCCAGATCCTCCCACACTCCAAAGACGGACAGGTTTGTAGGTTAATTGGCTTGGTATAATTGTAAATTGTCCCTGCTATGTGTAGGATGGTGTTAATGTACGGGGATCGCTGGTCGGCGTGGATCCGGTTGGCTGAAGCGAGGTGGGAGAGGTGGAGAGAACAGGGTTGTTAAGAGGACAGACACAAAATGTTGGAGTAACTCAACGGGACAGGCAGCATCTCAGGGGAGAAGGATTGGGTGACGTTTCGGGTCGAAACTAAGGGAGCTGGGTACCAGAAACCTTCTCTATCTATTTACCTCCACATGCCTGACCCTGTGTGTTCCTCTAGCACTTTGTTTCATTGTTCTAGATTTGATGATTCATGAAAACACGCTCTCCATTTCCATACTGTCAAGACCCCTCATAATCATATCCCCTCTTACCTATCTTTCCTCATGAGACCACCCACCCATTCCATTGGAAGTCCATTAAAGCCACTCGTGGGAGAGTTGAGGACCAGAGGCCACAGCTAAAGGTCTTACCTTTAGAAAGGAGAAGAGAAGGAATTTCTTTAGTCAGAAGGTTGATAAATCTGTGGAATTCATTGCCACAGAGGGCTGTGGAGGTTTGACAACACAACAAAGACCGATTCTTGATTAGTACGGGTGTCAGGGGTTATGGGGAGGAGGCAGGAGAATGGGGTTAGGAGGGAGAGATAGATCAGCCATGATTGAATGGCAGAGTAGACTTGATGGGCCGAATGGCCTAATTCTGCTCCTGGAACTTATGACCCTCAGAACTGTTTTCAATGCAGAAGAAGGCCAATACTGTTTACACCATCATCGTATTCACCAATAACGTTCATAAGTGGAGCACCAGCTCCTTTACTTTTGTACTGAATAAATGAGTGTTTTGCAGTTGGCACTGACATTGTGCAGGACTGTAGGATGTTGTGATCCCCCAAATTCATAGCTCAGCAATTTCAATCCAATTGAGGTGGCACGGTGGTGCAGCGGTAATGTTGCTGTCTTACAGCGATTGCAGCGCTGATTACCCGGGTTTGATCCCGACTATGGGCGCTGTCTGCACGGAGTTTGTACGTTCTCCCCGTTACCGCATGGGTTTTCTCTGATATCTTCGGTTTCCTCCCACACTCCAAAGATGTATGAGTTTGTAGGACCTCGGAGCTGCAACACAGGAGCCTGCAGACTTAACATCTCTGAGCTTGCGATCATGGAACTCGCGGTCCCTGGTTAGCGACCAGGCTTCGGGAGCTCCAAGCCGCGGGAGCTTCGACCACCCTGATGCGGGAACTTCGATCGCCCCGACATGGGGGCTTAGATCTCCGGCTGCGGGAGCTTCAATCGCCCCAACTGCGGATGGTTCGACTCCCCCGACCGCGGGAGAAGACGAGGAAAGTAGATAAGACTTTGTTGTGCCCTTCATTTATACTTCACCCATTAATCTATTGACAACTGTATTTCTGGCAAGAGTATTCAAGGCCATGCTGGTGACTGGAAATCCTCACAGAAATCCTCACCATGGAACAAGAGTGCAGCTCATCACCCCTCTTCCTGATAACTTCTTTCAACAGATTAGGAGAGCGGGTAAGTATATCAAGTCAAGTCACTTTTATTTCTATAGCACATTTAAAAACAACTCTCGTTAACCAAAGTGCTTTACATCAGTGCAGGTACAAACATGCTACATACAGTGGTACATAGATCTAACAATACACATATAAATACATACAGACAGCGCTCCATCAGAGGACCTCAAAAAACACTTGTGAGTAGAATTATGTTTTAAGTCTAGACTTAAAGGAGTTGATGGAGGGGGCAGTTCTGATGGGAAGAGGGATGCTGTTCCACAGTCTAGGTGCTGCAACCGCAAAAGTGCGGTCGCCTCTGAGCTTAAACCTGGACCGAGGGACAGCCAGTAGCCCCAAGGCAGTCGACCTGAGGGACCTGGAGGTAGAATGGTGGGTTAGTAGATTTTTGATATAGGTGGGGGCAAGTTTGTATACATATAGGAGAAGCTTGAAATTGATTCTGTACTGTACGGGGAGCCAGTGGAGAGAGGCCAAAATCATGGTGATGTGGTCCCTTTAACGGGTGCCCGTCAGAAGTCTCGCTGCGGCGTTTTGGACCAATTGCATGCGGGACAGGGATGATTGGCTGACGCCAGTGTAGAGGGAGTTGCAGTAATCAAGGCGGGAGGAGATAAATGCGTGGATGATCTTTTCAAGGTCGTCGTATTGGTGGAATGGTTTGATTTTAGCTATCGTGTGAAGATGGAAGAAGATAGCTTTTCCCACAGCATTGGCTTGGTTCTCAAACTTCAATGTGGACTCAAATATCACGCCAAAGATTTTGACGTAGGTTTGAGTAAGGATTTATTTTAACAGTTTAAATCCTGTTGCCGACTGGCCCGCTGCAGACTGCAGGACTACATGCCGAGGGATGCACTGAAGCTCGGTGCAGCCAACGTCAAGGCTCGGCGGGGGAGGACCACAGTCTAGGGTCATTCCATTGCTGGACATGGGGGGTACGGTGTGGTGGAGATGCCCCTCAAAAATAAGGGAAGGGATTCCACGCCAGTGGGCCACATGAGTGGCAAGGGTGGGGGATAAATTTGTGTAATTTGTGTTAACATTATTGATTGTATGTATAGCCTCCGAGAATGTTGGATGGAGTCTTGTAAGGATCAGGTATTGGATATATTTATTTTCCGAATAAAGTATATTTTGAAGTTTAAAAAAAAATTATAAAAAAGTTTGTAATACTGGAAAGAATTTTATAATAGGAATTTTATAATGGAAATTTTATAATAGGGATAGGTATTAATTAGACCATGGTATTCTTAGTGTCAACATAGAATATTTTACAAAATACCTCATTATTGCCACAATATTTTAGTTTTGTTTTTTAGATCAGTGTACAGATACAGCGCAGAAACAGGCCCTTCAGCCCACTGAGTCCATACTAACCAGAGATCTCTGCACACGAGGGACAATTTTACATTCAGACCAAGCCAATTAACCTACAAACCTGTACGTCTTTGGAGTGTGGAAGGAAACCAAAGTACTCGGAGAAAACCCTTGCGAGTCATAGGGAGAATGTACAAACTCCGTACAGACAGCACCCGTAGCACCGTGTTGCTCTTTGCTTCTACTGCCCTTCGTGCAAGAAGTAAATGGGAGTAACTTATGTAAGAAACTATGAATTCAATGCATACCATTAAGATATCATAGGGAATGGAGAGGGGAAGTCACGTTTTACCTGTGATGCATGGCAGGGGGTGTTTTACGTCACAAATGTTTCATGGAGCTAACATTTAGTTTCATCGTGTTTTATTTTCGCTAATTGAGGAATTACACAATTGCCTTGAAGGCGCTTCAGCTAATGTTCACTATAATTAATTCCTGCGATAAGCAGATTTCATTCTGAGAAAACATAATGGGTTATTGCATTGAACTCCAAACATTGCTGAAAATTATCCACCCATTGATTTGTCTTTACGTGGAACAGGTGGCGATGGTGCTTGGTTTAATTTACACCTAAGTTCATTGCCTTACACTCTGGCATGTCGATGAATGAGGGTGATCTTAGTGAAGCGTGTAATAACCCTGTCCCACTTAGGAAACCTGAACGGAAACCTCTGGAGACTTTGCGCCCCACCCAATGTTTCCGTGCGGTTCCTGGAGGTTTTTGTCAGTCTCCCTACCTGCTTCCACTACCTGCAACCTCCGGCAACCACCTGCAACCATATAACCATATATCCATATAACCATATAACAATTACAGCACAGAAACAGGCCATCTCGACCCTTCTAGTCCGTGCCGAACACGTAATCTCCCCTAGTCCCATATACCTGCGCTCAGACCATAACCCTCCATTCCCTTCCCATCCATATAACTATCCAATTTATTTTTAAATTATAAAAACGAACCTGCCTCCACCACCTTCACTGGAAGCTCATTCCACACAGCTACCACTCTCTGAGTAAAGAAGTTCCCCCTCATGTTACCCCTAAACTTCAGTCCCTTAATTCTCATGTCATGTTCCCTTGTTTGAATCTTCCCTACTCTCAGTGGGAAAAGCTTTTCCACGTCAACTCTGCAACCTCCGGGAACCGCACGGAAACCTTGGGTGGGGCGCAAAGTCTCCAGAGGTTTCCGTTCAGGTTTCCTAAGTGGGACAGGGGCATAAAGGTTATTAGTTGAGAGGATGTCTCCCCTGAGACGGAGTGGAAAACGAAGGGGGCATAATCGCAGTATAAAGAGATGACCACCTATTCTCACATGGGGGAAAATGTCTGCTCTCTGAGAGATGTACATTTATGTGGATGATGTGGATGATGATTCATTGACTATATTTACAAATACGATACGATACGATACGAGACGATACAACTTTATTTATACCAGGAGGGAAATTGATCTGCCAACTGTCATAAAACACAAAATACATGAAACATGAAATGAAAGTGACGCGTGGAAAGGATTGGGGTTGTGTAAAGATTGGGGAAGGTATGTGGGGTGGGGGGGCGGGGGTGGAGGGGAATCAGTCTAAAACATGACAGAAGGGGGAGCAGTTGTACAGTTTGATAGCCACAGGGAAGAAGGATCTCCTGTGGCGTTCTGTGCTGCATCTTGGTGGAACCAGTCTGTTGCTGAAGATGCTCCTCAGGTTGACCAGTGTGTCATGGAGGGGGTGAGCTGTATTGTTTAAGGTTTAAGGTTTAAGGTTCATTTATTGTCACATACACCAATTGGTGTAGTGAAATTTGAGTTGTCATTGCAGCACATTAATAAGAATACAACATAACATTATAAAGGAATTTAACATTAAACATAAAAAACATCCCCCCACAATGGTTCCCACTGTAAGAGAAGGCACAAAATCCAGTCCCCATCCGCTTGTCCACCCATAGTCGGACATATTGAGGCCTCCACAGTCACCGCTATGGCGACCCGATGTTTCAGGCCCTTCTCGCCGGGTGATGGTGCTCCGGCGTCAGGAGAACCCTCACAGCGGCTTGGGATGCCTGGAACGGCCACATCCTTAACGGAGACCGCGGCTTCCGAAGCCAACAGGCTGCGCTGGACGGATCTCCAACACTGGCGATCTTGGCGAGAGACCCCAGGCTCGGCGATGTTTAAGGTCAGCGCCGCAGCGCCGCGGCTGGCCACACCACAGACCCGCAGCTCCGCGATGTTCAACCGGCGGACCCAGCACATTGGAGCTCCAGCGCGGCAACCCGGGCAAGGCATCGCCTGCTCTGCGGTAGCGCTCCAGCGCTGTGCCGCCGCTGAAGCCGAGGTTCTGGCTGATCCCCTCAGGAAACGCCGCTCCAGGCCGCGAGGACGGGTCGACGGTGCAGCCCGGAGAAAAGCCGCCTCTCCGACCAGGTAGGGACTGAGAAATACATTTCCCCCCATCCCCCACACATAAAAAGACTAGACCTCCAAACAAAACACTTTTTAGCATACTAAAAAATTTAAAAAGGAGTGAAAGGACAGACAGCTGCCGGCAGGGCAGCCATACCCAACTGAACAGCGCCCCCTCCAGTGAGTCCAGGATCATTGTCCAGGATGCTCTGCAGTTGGAGGAACATCCTCCCGTCCAAGCCCACCTCCCGTTAATCCAACCCCACCCCCAGGACTGAGTTTGTTGATCCTATTGGTATCCGCAACCTACACCCTGCTGCCCCAGCACACGGCAGCGAAGAAGATAGCACTGGCCACCACCGATTGGTAGAACATCTGCAGCATCTTAATACAGATGTTGACGGAACGGAGCCTTCTCAAAAAGTACAGCCGGCTCGGTCCCTTCTTGTACAGGGCCTTGGCGTTCTTGGAGCAGACAGTTTACTGTCCAGGTGCACTCCAATGGATTGGTACTCCTTGGAAGCTGAGACTAGGAAATTCAAGGCATGTGGGGATCGAACAGAGAAGTGGAGGTGAGTATAAATTAGCCGTGACCTTATTGCTTGGCGGAGTTGGCTCAACGAGCCACTCCTGCTTTTATTTCTTGTTATTTTTCAATGACGTTTGTCCGACTACTTTAGACTGACACACCATGAGTTAACTATGAGATTTCCCCATGGACTGTACAATTTGGCCAGGGAGATTTGGAGAATTCATACCATGCAATTAGCCAGAATTCTCCACCACGTTCTGGATATCGCACACATTCCTCGTGTAACTGAAGAGACTTGTGAAATATTTCATTTGCAATTTCAGCTAAACGTTACCCTAACGATAAAACAACAAAACAGCCCCAGGGGTAGGTGTTGAACCATACGCTCAAAGATCAGAAAAATTAAAAATATTGTAACTACTAGATGAGAGAAAGATGCTGAGTAATTTAACAATTTTTATTTCCTTCCCAAAAACCTGTAATTCTTTACTGTTGGGTTCTTGCATTTGGCATCTCCGAGCAAATCCTGGAGTTTAAAAAAAATGTTTCACCGGGATTTTTAGTAAATGAATAGAAAAGCAAACTTGTGCAGGTATTAGACCCCTGCAATGAAAACAGAAAATACTGGAGCTCCAGATGGATATGTTCTCCGAGAGTTGTCAACTCTTCAGTAACATGAAGCCTGTGGCAGAAACACGAGTGGTAGATTTTTCAGCAGCCCAGAGTTGATATGTGAAAAATGCTGAATGATCTGCATTTTCTGCATTTATTTCACCACCATCTGCAAATATTCCCATACTCCCTGGGCTGTGCTCCATTCTCCATGCTTTGTTCCTCCAAAGATCCAATGCTAGTGTCCTATCCTGCACTGGTGGTCACCTCTGTGGTGTGACATTCATGGCACCTGGTTCCCTAATACCTTTGGCTTAAACCGCAAGTCCTTGTTTAGTGTTTTTTAGTTTAGTTTAGAGATACAGCGCAGAAGCAGGCCCTTCAGTCCACCGTGTTGGTACCGACCAGTGATCACCACAGACCAACTCTATCCTGCACACACTGGGGACAATTTACAATGATACCAAGCCTATTAACTTACAAACCTGTACGGCTTTGGAGTATGGGAGCAGACCAGAGCTCCTGGCGAAAACCCATGCAGGTCATGGGGAGAACGCACAAACTCAAGATAGTCAAGAGTGTTTTATTGCCATATGTCCCAGATAGAACAATGACATTCTTACTTGCTGCAGCACAACAGAATATGCAAACATCGTATGATATGACAAACGAGAGAGAGAAAGAACAGCTCAGTGTGTATATATATATACACATACTCACAACCTACCCATATATACACACACACATCCACATACTCAAAAAACACACACACACACACACACACACACACAAACACAACAATGCAACAATAATAATAATAGTCTATTGTAGTTCAGAGTCTATATGAGGTTGTAGTGTTTAATAGCCTGATGGCTGTAGGGAAGAAGTTGTTCCTCAATGTGGATGTTACGGTTTTCAGGCTCCTGTACCTACTTCCCAATGGCAGTGGTGAAACGAGTGTGAGGCCAGGTTGGTGTGGGTCTCTGATGATGCTGGCTGCCTTTTTGAGGCAGCAACTCCGATAATTCCCAATGATGGTGGGGTGTTGACAACTTTTTGCAGTCTTTTCTGTTCCCGGACATTCAAGTTGCCGAACCAGGCCATGATGCAACCAGTCAGCTTGCTCTCTACTGTGCACCTCTGGAGGTTCAAGAGAATCCTCTTTGAAATACCGAATCTCTGTAAGCTTCTCAGGAAATAGAGGCGCTGATGTGCTTTCCTTAAAATTGCATCAGTGTGCTGGGTCCAGGAAAGATCTTTGGAGGTGTGCACACCCAAAATATGCACGCTCCATACAGACCGCACCGAGAGTCAGGATCGTATCTGGGTCTCCAGTGCTGTAGGACAACATCTCTGCTGCTGCACACACCGTGTCCATGGATCTTTGGGACTTGCTGCTTCATGACAAATAAAGGATTCAATTCAATTCAATTCCTCTCTCTTGCCTTTATATAGTACCCTTCATTCCTCTCCCTGAGCCCTCGGTCCCATCTGTGCTTTACCCTTGGTTGGCCATTTCATTCCATTTATCTCATCGTTACCTCAACATGATGGCGTGGGTGTTTCATTCAAACTCCTCCACTTCGTTACCTTTGCATGGCGGCCATTTGGCGAGGTCCAGAGATATGCAACGATATCCCTTCCCTGCGCTCCCTGCCTGTCGCACGGGTTGGGAAGATCCCGAATACACAGACCTAAGTGCATGTCAGGAGTAGAATTAGGCCATTCGGCCCATCAAGTCTACTCCGTCATTCAATCATGGCTGGTCTATCTCTCCCTCCCAACCCCATTCTCCTCCCATAACCCATGACGCCCTTACTATTCAAGAATCTATCTATCTCTGCCTTAAAAATATCCACCGACTTTGCTCCCCAGCCTTCTGTGGCAAAGAATTCCCACAGATTCACCACCCTCTGACTAAAGACATTTCTCCTCATCTCCTTCCTATGAGAAAGTCCTTTAATCCTGCATGTGACAAACAATTTGTTGACAGGCTTGGAGCTGACAATAAAGAGTGCCGAGGTCCGTGTGAAGCATAGGACTGATATTATGAATTAACCTGGCATAGGAGGAAAATATGTCAATCATACAATGGGATAGTCCCAGTCTCAACTACTTCCTCTGGCATCTTGTTCCATACACCCATACAAAGTTACCCCTCAGATTCCTATTAAATCTTTTCCCCTTCACCTGTACCTATTTCCTCCGGTAGGCGGCGCGACTCTGGTCAGCAGCGGCCTCTGCAGCCTGTCCGCGTTTTTATTATTTTTTGTCCATGTTTATATGTAGTTTTTGTTATTTTATGTTGGGGGGTGTGTGTGTGTGGGGGTGGGGTGGGGTGGGAGGGAGGGGGAAACTTTTAAATCTCTCCCTGCACGGGAGACCCGACCTTTTCTCATCGGGTCTCAGTTGTCGTTGGGGCCGCAACGAGGAGCGGCCTCCAACAGGAAGAAGCCGGGGACTCTGGTGCCGACTCACCTCACCGTCGCGGAGCTGGCCGAGACCGGAGCGGGTGGAGCGGTGGAGGAGCGCTGCTGCCGCCGCTGCTGCTGCTAATGCGGGGGCTGCTACTGCGGGTCTGCGGACGGCGGCACCGGGAGCCTGCGCTCCTTGGAGGGAGACCGCTTTTCAGGGCTCCTGCAACGGTGACTTCTCCCGCCCGAGTTGTGGGGTCGAAGAGCTCCTGGAGCGGGGCCTGACATCACTGCCCCGCGCGGCTTGGAATGGCCACGGGACTCTGCGAGCGCACGACGGGGTCTCTAACACCAAGACCCGGTGTGCGACCCCTCGCACCACCCGGCGTGGCTTTAATGGCCGCGGGACAATCGCCATCGCCAGCCGGGGGCTTTTGACTTTGACTCTGACATCGGGGGGGGGGGGGGGGAGAGTGCAGTGGAGAGATAAGTTTTTTTGGCCTTCCATCACAGCAATGTGATGGATGTTTATGTTGTGTCTTGGGTCTATTTGTGTGTAATGTATGGCAGCAGAAACGGCATTTCATTTGGACCTCCAGGGGTCCAAATGACAATTAAATAGACTATTGACTATTGACTATTGGTCCTCGATTCCCCTACGCTGGGCAAGAGACTCTGTGCCTCTACCCGATCTACAAGGTGACACTGAATCTTAGCTCATGAACGATTTGTATTGTAAAACATCCCTACCATGCATCGTAGGTGAAACATAACTTGCATTCTTCATTACATACAAATTCTCTACACTATGTAGTTAGTTCAAATGTTCTTGCATGAGTTGCCCCCATTTGTTTGGACACATGAATCTAGAATTGAGGGCCACTATTTTATTTTTAAATCAACAGTTTAAGAAAGAGGTGAGACTTACTTCCAAGGGATTGTGAGTCGTTGGAACTTCCTTCCACGAAGGAGGAGAGCAGAAGGAGAGCCATTGAAAAATTTTGAGGCAGATATACAGGAGGTTTTCGTAAAGGAAAAGGGGAAGGCGACTGATTGTATGCAGGAATGCAGTTGAGATTACAGTCAGATCAGCCATGATTTTATTGAATGGTATGCAGACTATAAAGAAAGCACATCAGCGCCTCTACTTCCTGAGAAGATTACGGAGATTCGGTATGTCAGAGAGGATTCTCTTGAACTTCTACAGGTGCACAGTAGAGAGCATATTGACTGCATGCATCATGGCCTGGTTCAGCAACTTGAACGTCCAGGAGCGAAGAAGACTGCAGAAAGTTGTGACCACTGCCCAGTCCATCACCGGCTCTGACCTCCCCACCATCGAAGGGATTTAGCGGAGTTGCCAGCATCATCAGAGACCCACACCACCCTGGTCACACACTTATTTCACCACTGCCATCGGGAAGAAGGTACCAGAGCCTGAAAACTGTAACTTCCAGGTTCAGGAACAGCTTCTTCCCTACAGCCATCAGGCTATTAAACACGACAACCTCAAATAAGCTCTGAACTACATAGACTGGTCTTGTTATTATTACACTATTATTGTTTGTCTTCTCCGTGGATTGTCACCTTGTCGTGGTGGAGAAGCTTGTGCGTTCCTGAGATCCTGAGAGCGATGCCGTCTGGAGCTATGCTCCTGGTAGGGCCACTCATGGCGGTAAGGTCGAGGGGGTGGTCTCTGACAAAGAGCAATCCAAACAAGACCTCAACGGTGGAACAGGCGGGGGACGATGGCTGACTTTAGTGGAGCGTCACAACGGCTGGGAAGGCGGATGAAGGCTGCAGCGGAAAAGGGTCTCCGGTCGTCTTGGACTCCATGCCACTGGATCCTGACCCAGATCTGTCAAGGACCGTGGGGTGGCTGTCTGTGCACCAGTCTCCCCACGTTAAACAATGTCACGCACAGGCCATATTTATTATACGTTTACAGTGTACAATGTTTACATATTATGTTATTCTGTTGTGTTGCTGTCATTGATCTATCTGGCATATATGACAATAAGACACTCTTGACTCACTTGACTAGGACTGATTGGCCTATGCCTGCTAGTCATTGATATATTTGTAATTCTATATGCAAGACAAGTGCATAGTGGACGATTCCCCACCTGGATGGATCCTCCAGCAACATGGCATCATCCAGTACTAATCACCTAGCTTGCTTGACACCCTCATCACCTCTTAAGCAACCGTTCCCTCCACTACGGCAGCATTTTATCTACAAACTGCAAACACCCAAACAACTCCCACACCTGCAATCACTGCCACCAAAGAAGACTGGAGTAGGAGGGGGTAGGGGAACACAATGAAAAGTTCCTCTCTTTGTCACACACCATCCTGACTGCGAGTGCTCTTTTAGAAAGGAGGTGAGGAGGAACTTGTTTAGTCAGAGGGAAGTTAATCTGTGGAACTCATTGCCACAGAGGGCTGTGGAGGTCAGTGATTCTTTTTAAGGCAGAGATAGACAAATTATTGATTAGAATGGGTCTCAAGGGTTATGGGGAGAAGGCAGGAAAATGTGACTAGGAGGCAGAGATTGAATGGCGGAGTAGACTCGATGGGTTGAATGGCCAAATTCTAATCCTACACCTTGTGAATTTGTGAGCGGGAAATGTTTTGTTCGTCCTTTGTTATTGCCGAGCTTCAATCCAGGACCTCCTTGTCTCTCTGACAACACTGTTGTTGGGAGTACCTTACCTGAAGGACTGCAGTAATTCAAGATGGCGGCTCACAGCCAGAATAAATCCTAGCCTTGCCAATTGTTCTCATCCCAAAAGTTAATTCCAAAAAATAAAAGCAGAGATTAAATTAAGAGGGAATTACCAAAACATGGCAATCGGTTGTTCTGGACATAACGGAATTTAGATGTATAATCTTTCCCGGATGGATAGACAAGTATCGAGGTTTGTCAAAAACCAGCAGACCAAGGATTATAATTGAAATGACCTCTATGAAAGGAAATGGTATTAAAAGTCCTTCAGGTAAAGGTACAGCTACAGTGTTTTTGGACAAGGACATCTAGGATTGAGATTCAGCAATAACAAAGGACAATCAATAAATGTGTAAAAAAGAACTGCAGATGCTGGTTTAAATCGAAGGTTGATACAAAATGCTGGAGTAACTCAGCGGGTGAGACTAAAAAAACATTGAAAATCACTCCACGGTTCCAAACATTAAGGTCATAAGGGATACGATCAGAATTAGGCCATTCGGCCCATCAAGTCTACTCCGTCATTCAATCATGCCTGATCTATCTCTCCCTCCTATCCCCATTCTGCTGCCTTCTCCCCATAACCTCTGACACCTGTACTAATCAAGAATCTATCTACCACTGCATTATTTCAAGTCAAGTCAAGTCACTTTTATTTCTATAGCACATTTAAAAAAACAACTCTCGTTGACCAAAGTGCTTTACATTGGTGGAGGTACTAACATTATACAACAGTGGTTCATAGATTAAGTACATACATCACTACATACATATAGCCCTACCTCAGAGGACGTCAAGAAAGGCTTGAGAGTAAAGATGGGTTTTAAGTCTCGACTTAAAGGAGTCGATGGAGGGGGCAGTTCTGATGGGAAGGGGGATGCTGTTCCACAGTCTAGGAGCTGCAACTGCAAAGGCGCGGTCGCCCCTGAGCTTATGCCTAGACCGCGGATGTTCAGTAACCCCAAGTCGGCCGATCTGAGTGACCTGGAGGTGGTGTGGTGGGTGAGCAGACTTTTAATGTAGGAGGGGGAAAGCCCATTTAGGGCTTTGTAAACATCAAGAAGGATCTTGAAATTTATTCGGAACCGCACAGGGAGCCAGTGGAGAGAGGCCAGGATCGGGGTGATGTGGTCCCTTTTTCGGGTGCCCGTCAGGAGTCTCGCTGCGGCGTTTTGGACCAGTTGCAGGTGGGACAGGGAAGGATGACTGATGCCAGTGTGGAGGGAGTTGCGGTAATCGATGCGGGAAGAGATAAATATGTGGATGATCTTTTCCAGGTCATCAAACTGGAGGAATTGTTTTATTTTAGCTATCGTCCCAAGCTGAAAGAAACTAACTTTTACCACGGCATTGACTTTTTGTCAAATTTCAGTGCTGAGTCAAATATCACGCCAAGGTATTTGGCTTCCAAGGCTGCCTGCTATCGTTTTGATTGAGTCCGTATTTGGCAACAAATTCTTCAGATTCACCACCCTCTGACTAAAGAAATTCCTTGGCATTTCCTTCCTAAAGGAATGGCCTTCAATTCTGAGGTTATGATCTCTAGTCCTAGACTCTCACACTAGTGGAAACATCCTCTCCACATTCACTCCATCCAAGCCTTTCACTGTTCTGTACCTCAGCTCCACAACTCTCAGAGATAGCTGTGGTCTCAGTTCAGACCTTGTGCTGATCTTGGCTTTAATCCAATGGAACGTTCTATACAGACCATGTGAAGTCAACTTTATTTTTCATTCGGTAGAAGTTGCACAAACTGCTGATCATTTCCAGGAAAGATGTGGAAGGGTTGGAGAGGTCTCTCCCATGGAACAAAGAACATAGAACAGAACAGCACAGGAACTGACCCTTCATTCCACGACATTTATTTTTATTTTTTAGTATGTTTTAAAGTGTGTATTTTGTGTTTCTTTGTGTGTTTTGTGTGGGGAGTGGTGTGGGGGGGGTGAGGGGGAAACTGCTTCGGTCGCCTCCTCCACGGAGAGGCGAGTTTTTCCAGGTCGCCTCCCCCGTGGCCTAACATCAAGGATCGGCGCGGCCTTTCCCGGAGACGCGCCCGGGGCTTCAGCGGCGGACGCAGCATAGACTCTCGTTGTGAAGCGGGTGAGCCCTCGCTGGGGCTCGCTGGAGGGTAGTGCTCCGTTACGCTGGCCCGGGGCAGCCGGCAGCCTGAAGTCGCAGCCTGAAGCCGCGGTCTGCAGAGTTCCAGCTGGCGTGGCGTCTACAGCCCGGGATCCCTCGTGGGGGACCCGGGGGAAGAAGAAGCCATCACTGCCGGCCCGCGGCCAACTTCTACCGCGGGGCCGGCATGGACTTACCATCACCCCTGGAGGGGAGCTTCGACCACCAGCCCTGCAGTCTACGGTGCTTCTGGCTGCGGCGGGGACTTTAAATCTCAACCGCCGGCCTGCGGCCTACAACAACTTAAAGCCGCGGTCTCCGGTGAGGAAGAGCCGATCCTGGACTGACTCTGGACTCTGGTCCTGTCCACGGGGGGGAAATGGAGGAGGACCGGCCAAATTTTGTGCCTTCCACCACAGTGATGAATGCTGTGGTGGATGTTTGTGTTTCAGTTTTATTGTGGTTGTGTGTTCTTTATTATTGTATCGCTGCTGACAACCCAAAATTCCACCGACCCTGGTTGTGTGGTCATAAATTATATCTAATTATAAATTATATCTAATTTGTGCAGAACATGTTGCCTAGCAGTAATGATCTCCTATGCTTGTACATGATCCATATCCCACTGTATCTTCTATTCCCTCTATCCAAGTGCTTATCCAAAAGTCTCTTCCACCCCACCATCGCATTGGCCTCCACTACCTCCCCTGGAAATGCGTTCCAGGCCCCGCCACGCTCTGCGTAAAGAACTTGCCCAGCACATCTGCATTAAACTTTCCCCCTCTCACCTTTTGAACTCTAATGTGTTTAAGAAGGAACTGCAGATGCTGGAAACCCTTCTTCAGGGTTTCGGCCCAAAACGTTGCCTATTTCCTTCACTCCATATATGCTGCTGCACCCACTGAGTTTCTTCAGCACTTTTGTCTACTTTTGAATAATGTTTGACATTTCCACCCTGGGAAAAAAAGGTTCAGAATGTTTACCCTATCTATGCAAATCATAGAAACATAGAAACATAGAAAATAGGTGCAGGAGTAGGCCATTCGGCCCTTCGAACCTGCACCACCATTCAATATGATCATGGCTGATCATCCAACTCAGTATCCCATGCCTGCCTTCTCTCCATACCTCTTGATACTTTTAGCCACAAGGGCCACATCTAACTCCCTCTTAAATATAGCCAATGAACTGCCCTCAACTACCTTCTGTGGCAGAGAATTCCAGAGATTCACCACTCTCTGTGTAAAAAATGATTTTCTCATCTCAGTCCTCAAAGACTTCCCTCTTATCCTTAAACTGTGACCCCTTGTTCTGGACTTCCCCCAACATCGGGAACAATCTTCCTGTATCTAGCCTGTCCAACCTCTTAAGAATTTTGTAAGTTTCTATAAGATCCCCCCTCAATCTTCTAAATTCCAGCGTGTACAAGCCGAGTCTATCCAGTCTTTCTTCATATGAAAGTCCTGCCATCCCAGGAATCAGTCTTGTGAACCTTCTCTGTACTCCCTTTATGTCAAGAATGTCTTTCCTCAGATTAGGAGACCAAAACTGTACGCAATACTCCAGGTGTGGTCTCACCAAGACCCTGTACAACTGCAGTAGAACCTCCCTGCTCCTATACTCAAATCATAATTCTATATACTTCTATCAAGTCTCCCCTCAACCTCTGATGCTCCTGATAAAACAATCCAAGTCTATCCAACTTCTCCTAGCTGAAACCCTATAAACCAGACAGCATTCTGGTAAATCTCCTCTGCACCGGCTCCAAAGTCTCCACAACTTTCCTGTAATGGGGCAACCAGAACTGCCCGCAATATTCCAAACGCAGCCTGACCAAGGTGCTGTCGAGCTCCAGGATACAGGAGATACAGGAAATCTGGAGTAAAAATCCTGGAAAAAGATCAGCGATCAGAAGTTCCCACAGCACATTGCCACGACCGCCCTGAGGCCAGATATCCACCTGTTCTCAGGGGCGGCCAGAAAGGTCGTCTTGTTGGAACTGACAGTGCCGTGGGAGGACCGTCTGGAGGAGGCCCACGAGAGGAAGATGGCCAAGTATGAAGAGCTGGTCATGGAATGCCGCAAGCACGGCTGGAAGGCAAGGTGTATGCCCATCGAGGTTGGCTGCAGAGATTTTGCAGGGCAATCGCTCAACAATGCCTTGAGTGCACTGGGCATCAACAGAGTGGCGAGGAGAAGGGCCATCAAGAACACCACAGAGGCAGCGGAGAAGGCCTCGAGATGGCTCTGGATCAGGAGAGAAGGTTCATGGGGAGGAACGATGGCACCTGAACACAAGTCGTGGTCTGATCAACCACGGCTTGGTCGCCTGGTGAGGGTCTGATGTTGAAAGACCCGAAACACCCAATGACCCCATCAATGATGTGTTCAGGAGCATCAGGGTGTTTCTTATTATCAGAGTCACAGAGTGATACAGTGTGGAAACAGGCCCTTCAGCCCAACTTGCCCACAACGGCTAACATGACCCAGCTATACTCGTCCCACCTGCTCGCTTTTGGTGCATATCCCTCCAAACCTGTCCTATCTAGTACCTGTCTAACTGTTTCTTAAACATTGGGATAGCCCCAACCTCAACCACCTCCTCTGGCATACCTCTGAAGAAGGGTTTCGGCCCGAAACGTCGCCTATTTTCTTCACTCCATAGATGCTGCTGCACCCGCTGAGTTTCTCCAGCAATTTTGTGTACCCACCTCCTCTGGCAGCTTGTTCCTTACACCCACCACCCTTTGCGTGAAAAAGTGACCCCCTCAGATTCCTATTAAATCTTTTCTCTTTCACCTGAAACCTATGTCCTCTGGTCCTCGATTCACCTACTCTGGGCAAGAGACTCTGTGCATCTACTCGATCTATTCCTCTCATGATTTTATACACCTCTATAAGATCACCCCTCATCCTCCTGCGCTCCAAGGAATAGAGTCCCAGCCTACTCAACCTCTACCTGTAGCTCACACCCTCAAGTCCTGGCAACATCCTCGCAAATTGTCTCTTTACCTGTTGATTCACGTTTTTCTCTCACATCGGTTGTTTCGACAATAATCGACCAGGCACCAGGGTTGCTTTAAACGTACGTTTTATTGAGCAGGAATCTCCACACAGGTTACAACCTGGCAAAGAGTCAAGCTGCCTGCTCTTAATTGCAAGGCTCTTTATATGTTAATGCCACCGTTTAGCACCTCCCACATTCCCCCCGATCAAAGAACCAACACGTACGAAGAATACAGGAAACCAAGTATGTACATATAAGGGGATGAAAGAGGAACCACACATAATCTCAGACCAGTACATTCCTCAGTCTTCCTGGCTAGGGGGGGAGGTTGTGTATTCCTCAATCTTGTCAGACTGGGCCTGTGATCCTTTATTCATGACTACACAGTAACTGCAAGACATTGTGTATCCATTCTAACAGCCGGTTCCAGCAAGTCTGGTCAGCAGCCATCTTATGTCCTTTGTTTCAGTCTACCTGGCCAACCATTTTGTCTTACAGAACAGTCTTATAGCATTGATTCAGAATTTCTATTCATCATTCCCCCCTTTTGCCATTCTTATGGCAACACTCATAGTCCATTTAAAAGTCCCATTCGCCGAATCTCGTAAACTTTTAGTTCCCTGGCCAAGGCTTCTTGGACCGTCCAACCTGTATCCCCCAATTCTCCTTCCTCACACACTTCATCGTTTTCGCTGTCGCTGGGGAATGGTAACAGTCTCTGCTGCTCACGCTGTAAGACCATCATTCGTACAGAACTTTTAGCTTCCCCGGGGGTGGTCCCCAAACCCAATAAGGCCACCATTAATCGGGCTTGACAGGGACCGTTTTTTTTTGTCCTGGCACTTCACCAGTCGTTCAGTTCTGCCCCATGCAGGGGATGGGGTAAACAGGGAGGTAACTGATGTCATTTGTGGATAACAAACCACCTGCCCCTTCCCGAATAGCTCGTTGTGTGCCTGGATGAATAAATTGGAGTTTTCTCGTTCCCCTCTCTTTTCCCGTTTGTTCCGTCCGTGTTCAGGCTTTGTCCATTTCCAGCCAAAACCGATTAACCCGGCAGTGGTCGCCACACATATTAATGCCACAAAGACCCTGATCTCAGTGATTTATTTCGTATCTGTGAAGACAAGGGAGGGAAAAAAAAAGAACGTGCAATTTCATGGCAAAATTAATTCGTGCCCTGCTTCCCGTGGACTGGATCCCCTTCCCTGACCTCAACCTCCCCCCTTTGCTTGGTGTCACCAACCACTTTGCAATGGTGCAAATGCACCCATGCCGATCGTCCTTCTACTTTTACCGCGGTGGGGGTGGTGAGAAGAACCTGGAAGGGGCCCAACCATCGAGGAGAAAGGGTGTCCTTACGAACCCAATTCTTAATCAACACATAAGAACCCGGGGTGAACCGTCCATTAACGGGAAAATCTATGTCGCCCACATAAGCGGCCTTGACCTCCCCATGAATCTCACGCAGGGCCCTTGTAAGGGCAAGGACGTAAGAGACCATCTCCTCCGTCATGTGATGCAATGTCATTGTGGCCGGGATAATGTCTGTCCAAGGGGTGCGCAGAGGTCGGCCATAGATGATCTCTGCAGGAGACAACCTTGCCTTCCCTGCTGGAAGGACTCTGATCTGGAACAAAGCAACAGGCAACATTTTAACCCAGGTGGAGCCTGATTGGTCCACCAGCTTGGCAAGCTTGGTCTTCAGGGTCTGGTTCAAGCGTTCCACCATTCCTGCAGCTTGTGGGCGATAAGCACAATCCAGCTGCTTGGTTACGCCCAGCTGTCGGTACAATTCTTTATTGATAGCAGCAATAAAGTGAGGGCCGTTATCCGAACTGATGGTGTTTGGAACCCCAAAGCGAGGAACAACCTGCCGTAATAAAATAGACACCACCGTAGAGGCAGTGCAATCAGTGGTTGGAAAAGCTTCAATCCACCTAGAAAACACATCAACAATAACAAGTACATGTTTATAACACTGACACTTAGGCAAATCAATAAAATCCGTTTGTAAGGTTTCAAACGGAGCAGTAGGTAATGGAGTACGACCCGTCTGGCAGACAACTATTTACCAGGGTTGTGTGTAGCACAGGTGAGGCACCGTGCACTAGTTTGGGCTGCCAAAACCTTAAGTCAAGGATGCCACCATGCCTGTAAGAGAGCGCCTACTAGCAAGGTGGCCCCACAGTGAGTGGCTAAATGTAGGCAATCAACGACCCAGGTCGCTAACTGATCTGTCATACAGGTCTGTCCAGCCAGCGTGAGCCACAATCCGGAGTCAGCCTTCCGACAGCCCAGCTGCTCCCATTCCATTATAACATTAGCAGAGGCGTCCCCCTGTAAGAGCAATACATCATTTATGGTTGGCATAGGTTTCTCAGATTCAGACGAGCCCATATCAAGGCTTTTCACCTGCCTCATCATACTACCCACCACTTTAAATCTACCGCGTGAAGCACACTTAGCCGCATCGTCAGCCAACCTGTTACCGATTTGGACCGGGGAATCTCCTGTCGTGTGGGCCGCACATTTGATTACAGCTACTGCAGAGGACAGGAGGATACACAGGACTGGCAACGGGGGCAGGCTGCTTCAACGGGGGTGCTCCACGGACTCCCCAAGGATAATCCTCTACCTCCTCCTCGTCGTCACCTCCCAAATCTATGCCAGCCACCGACTTACGTAAGTCTTTATCTACCTTGGCCATATTTTGTCTCTCTCTCTCTCCTGACGATCCTTACTTTCCTTAGCATGCCTGCATTCCTGTTTTAATACTGTCACTGACTTCTCCTGACCCCTCTCGGTCAGGGGTATTCCTAGTTTCAAGGCATTACTCTGCCAACTGGCCGTTAAAGACCGTGCCTTTTCTTTGTTACAATGATCGATCCACAACTGAATGGCCTTTTTATATATTTTTTTTTTTTTATCCGTTCTCCATATTACACTTTGGGCTCTTGATAACACACTCATAACCCCCTTCAGGCCATTCATCCTTCCCCAGTTTATGAATGAGTCCTCCCGACATACGCCTAAAGGTCTCCTCCATTTCTGGATGCAAGAAACATAGCTGATGTAATGGCCGGTCTGGGTGACAACTGGTGTCCATACCATTACCCATTTTTAAACTTATACTATTACACACAATATTTCAGGGTTAACCGCGAGTCCTTGGTTCCACCGTATCTCACTCGGTCACTTCAATTCCTGACCTTCGCGTGGAGGATTTCCTCTCTTAACAACCAGTCTAAGGCGGACTTTCTGTGAGATACGGAGGTACTTTGGTCTCGGCTAACACTCAATACTTGCTAACTCTTTCAGGGTTAACCTAGAGCCCTTGGTTCCTCCGTATCTCACTCGGCCACTTTAAAGTGGACTTTCTGTGAGATATGGGGGTACCTTGGTCTCAGTTAACGTCTCAATACTAGTTAACTTTATTACACAAATATCACAACAAAATTTCAGGGTTAACCGTGAGTCCTTGGTTCCGTCGTATCTCACTCGGCCACTTTAAAGCGGACTTTCTGTGAGATATGGGGGTACCTTGGTCTCGGTTAACACTCAATACTTGTTAACTCTTTCAGGGTTAACCTAGAGTCCTTGGTTCCGTCGTATCTCACTCAGTCACTTTGAAGTGGACTTTCTGTGAGATATGGGGGTACCTTGGTCTCGGTTAACGTCTCAATACTAGTTAACTTCCTATACACAGTGCACTCCTCTTATATACCGTCTACGGTCCCCCTCTACGGGGTGTTTTATCCGCTCGATCAGACTAGGATAATCCTCGAGACGGCCCTTATCACAACAAAATTTCAGGGTTAACCGTGAGTCCTTGGTTCCGTCGTATCTCACTCAGTCACTTTGAAGTGGACTTTCTGTGAGATATGGGGGTACCTTGGTCTCAGTTAATGTCTCAATACTAGTTAACTTCCTATACACAGTGCACTCCTCTTATATACCGTCTACGGTCCCCCTCTACGGGGTGTTTTATCCGCTCGATCAGACTAGGATAATCCTCGAGACGGCCCTATCCCCGTGCCCACAACCGGAATGTTCGGATGTCGTCCCACCAACTGACGCAAGTCAGCGAATTACCCTGCTACGCCGGGATACGAGGAAGGACCAAGAGGAGATTTAACTAAATCTACTCACTTGGCTGCGCACCCTTCACATCGATCCCGTCGCCCAGTGGATTCACTCGCCGGCTCGATCAGTCGCTGGTTGACATCCCACTTCTGACACCAAATGTTGATTCACGTTTTTCTCTCACATCGGTTGTTTCGACAATAATCGACCAGGCACCAGGGTTGCTTTAAACGTACGTTTTATTGAGCAGGAGTCTCCACACAGGTTACAACCTGGCAAAGAGTCAAGCTGCCTGCTCTTAATTGCAAGGCTCTTTATATGTTAATGCCACCGTTTAGCACCTCCCACATTCCCCCCGATCAAAGAACCAACACGTACGAAGAATACAGGAAACCAAGTATGTACATATAAGGGGATGAAAGAGGAACCACACATAATCTCAGACCAGTACATTCCTCAGTCTTCCTGGCTAGGGGGGGAGGTTGTGTATTCCTCAATCTTGTCAGACTGGGCCTGTGATCCTTTATTCATGACTACACAGTAACTGCAAGACATTGTGTATCCATTCTAACAGCCGGTTCCAGCAAGTCTGGTCAGCAGCCATCTTATGTCCTTTGTTTCAGTCTACCTGGCCAACCATTTTGTCTTACAGAACAGTTTTATAGCATTGATTCAGAATTTCTATTCATCATACCCTTTCCAGCTTGACAACGTCTTTCCTATAACATGGTGCCCAGAAGTGAACACAATACTATAAATGCAGCATCACCAACGTCTTATACAACTGCAACATGACCTCCCAACTTCTATACCTCTATGGAATAAAAAATAAGTTAACATTTTACTTCACTTGTCAGGTCTGGGGAAAGGTAGAAGTCGCCTATGTGTTCCTGTAAGAATAGAAATGAGTAGAGAAAACAAAGGGAATAAATTTCACTGTAACTTAATTGGTACACGTGGCAATTAAATTGAATCTTGAATCTTGAATCTTGAATATTGTAAAGGGCCCGTCCCACTTGGCGAGTTTTTTTGGCGACTGCCGTCATCGTTGACCGACGTATCAGGTCACCGAAAATGTTGCGACGTGATGCGGCGTGACGTGGCGTGATGACGCATTGACGCACGGTGTCTCCTCAAGTGTTGCAACATTTTTTTTGTCGCCGCTGGATTTTGAAATGTTCAAAATCTTTCGGCGACCCTGACACGTCAGTCAATGACGCCGGCAGTTGGGACAGGTGGGACAGGGTGGAGACTAAAAACATCAATGATGGTGCTGCCCTTAGAAGAGGGTGGTGAAGGTATGTTAATTACAGTTTCTGCAGGATTCATTCATGGATTCTTAGATGATCGTGAATAGTAAATACCAAGGCTGGGCTCGTGAGATGCAAAGCACAGCAGCTGATGGAAAAGCTGGAATAAAAGAGGATGCTGGAAATACCCTGAGGTTGAGCAGTATTTGTGGTGACATCCATCACCCCAATTTAAAATATAAACACTTGGTTACTGATATTCCGAACTCAGGGATCCCTCTGTAATCTCTCTGGGATCCCACTGAAGGCCGTCAGCATCCATAAAGACTCATCACACCCCTGTAACGGACTGTTTGATCTACTTCCCTCCGGCAGACGTTACAAGGCCTTCTACGCCCGAACCTCCAGACCATATAAATATATAACCATATAACAGTTACAGCACGGAAACAGGCCATCTCGACCCTTCTAGTCTGTGCCGAACACGTATTCTCCCCTAGTCCCATATACCTGCGTTCAGACCATAACCCTCCATACCTTTCCCGTCCATATAACTATCCAATTTATTTTTAAATGATAAAAACGAACCTGCCTCCACCACTTTCACTGGAAGCTCATTCCACACAGCCACCACTCTCTGAGTAAAGAAGTTCCCCCTCATGTTACCTCTAAACTTCTGTCCCTTAATTCTCAAGTCATGTCCCCTTGTTTGAACCTTCCCTACTCTCAGTGGGAAAAGCTTATCCACGTCAACTCTGTCTATCCCTCTCATCATTTTAAAGACCTCTATCAAGTCCCCCCTTAACCTTCTGCGCTCCAAAGAATAAAGCCCTAACTTTGTTCAACCTTTCTCTGTAACTTAGTTGCTGAAACCCAGGCAACATTCTAGTAAATCTCCTCTGTACTCTCTCTATTTTGTTGACATCCTTCCTATAATTAGGCGACCAAAATTGTACACCATACTCCAAAATTGGCCTCACCAATGCCTTGTACAATTTTAACATTACATCCCAGCTTCTATACTCAACTTCCAGACTCAGAAACAGTTTTATTCCCAGAGCTATAGCGGCTCTGAACCGGCCCTGCTGAGTGTCCCCTCCCCCCCACCCCCCCCTGGACTGTCTCCCTCGGATGGTCACGTCACAAGGCTTATTTATTTATTTTACTTTTCTCTTACATCGGTTGGAAGCTGCATAGTAAATCTTGTTGCACTGATGTGCAATGACAATAAAAGATATTATTATTATTATTAAACTATTCCACTTGACTACAGTCCGATCCAGACTACGGGTGCTGTCTATAAGGAGCTCTAGCGGATCTGAACCGGCCCTGCTGAGTGTTTACCACCCACCCCCTTATGGACTGTCTCCCCCGATGTTCACGTTGCATAGACACATCTGCACTTTAGTCTGTTTGAACTGTTTTGACTATCTTACTGTTATAATGTTCTTCTTACAAACCATGTTCTCGGGGTATCTAAATCTAAATCTTATTTAGATAAACATCGGATAGACATCGGCAATGACAATAAAAGATATTATTATTAATATTATTATTATTATTGTTTGTACGTTCTCCCTATGATCATGTGACTATGAGTTTTCTCTGAGATCTTCGGCTTCCTCCCGCACTCCAAAGACGTTGGTTAATTGGCTTGGTATGAATGTAAGATTGCCCCTCGTGTGTGTATGGTACTGTTAGTGTGCGGGAATCGCGCTGGTCGGTCCTAAGGGCCTGTTTCCGCGCTGTGGCTCTAAACTAAATTACATTTTCTGACCATGATGTGCTCTTCTGATCATTACTGGCCTGAATCAGTGTAAAACTTGTTTGAAAACCCTGCTGCAAAATATGTTGGCACATTTCTTCACCATAAAGGTGCTTTATAAGTTCAAGTAGTATCTTTGGTGTTGAATAGAAGTTACAACTAATCTAGATCCATTTGTGAACTGAGGCACCCTTCCTCACTATCCATTACACCACCAATTTTGGTGTCAACTTACTAACAATTTAACCACATGGTCATTCAAATCATGAATCTATATTAGAAGCAGCTGACTCCTGTGGCAATCCGCTGGTCATAGGCTTCCAATCCGAAAAACAACCCTCTACAACTATCAGTCTGAAGAAGGGTTTTGGCCTGAAACGTTGCCTATTTCCTTCGCTCCATGGATGCTGCTGCACCCGCTGAGTTTCTCCAGCGTTTTTGTGTACCCTCTACAACTATCATTGGACTACTGCCTCCAAACCAAGTGGTCATACGTGATAGGAATTAGACCATCTGGCCCGTCAAGTCTACTCCACCATTCAATCATGGCTACTCTATCTCTCCCTCCTAACCCCATTCTCCTGCCTTCTAATGTGACCGATTGCGGAAAACTCCCCGGAGAACATTTCCCTCTGACTTGCTGAGTATTTCCCAAACTATTTTTTTTGCATTTCAGATTTCTAATACCTGCAGTTGTGCGTTTTTAGATTAACAGGTTAGAAATCTCAGTGAAACTCCAGGATTTGAACTGAGATGCCAAAAGCCAGAATTCAAGGTGAATGAACTCCAAATTCTGGGATCAAAAATAGAATTGGTGGAATGACTCAACATGTTTTTTCATTCGGCCCTTGGTTGCAATCTATTATTAATCCATTTTCTCAATGTTTTTATCGTTGAGTATCCAGTCAACACCTATCCCTGGGGACATTTCGTTAACGTTGGGGTTTTGGTTCAGGTAAAATAAACTGCTGATTTCATGCGTACATTGAACGCTAAAACCAAATGTTTCACAAGGGCTCTCTTTAGTGACATGTGAAGTGTAAGGCCAAGCCCAGAACTTGATTCCAGAGTGGAGTAGTCAACCCTTCACACTGACATTTTGCTGCCTAGTTCAGGGAAAACATCCTCTCAGCGTTCACCTTGACAACCGCCTCACAACCTTCAATGACCACTTCAATAATCTCTCTCCACATTCATCTGAACATCTCAAACAAATATGCAAACAGCTCTATGTTTTTGTCAGAGATAATCTTCTTTCAGGAATAAATTTTATGACATTTATTTCCAATGCAGTCATGGAATTTATTCATGTTCCTATTCATTGACTACAGCTCTGCTTTCATAAGGTCAGCAGGTCATAAGTGTATAACCATATAACCATATAACAATTACAGCACGGAAACAGGCCATCTCAGCCCTACAAGTCCGTGCCGAACAACTTTTTTCCCTTAGTCCCACTTGTCTGCACTCAATACCATAACCCTCCATTCCCTTCTCATCCATATGCCTATCCAATTTATTTTTAAATGATACCAACGAACCTGCCTCCACCCCACTTCCACTGGAAGCTCATTCCACACCACTACCACTCTCTGAGTAAAGAAGTTCCCCCTCATGTTACCCCTAAACTTCTGTCCCTTCATTCTGAAGTCATGTCCTCTTGTTTGAATCTTCCCTATTCTCAAAGGGAAAAGCTTGTCCACGTCAACTCTGTCTATCCCTCTCATCATTTTAAAGACCTCTATCAAGTACCCCCTTAACCTTCTGCGCTCCAGAGAATAAAGACCTAACTTATTTAACCTATCTCTAACTAAGTGTAGATCAAACAGTATTGCTGATTAGATCCGTGTCTGGTTTTGCTGCTGGTGACCTGATCCATAATCCATGTCAGATTTTCCACACCACCACCTTGCGGGCAGTCATGATGCTTTTTAGTTTTTAACTTTCAGAGCCTACAGTGCTCATCTCGGTGGTCTCTGTACATGGTCGTCCGAAGGGGGGTGCGTTTGTTGCGACCGCACCCCCCTTTTTTTCCCTTAAGAAAAAAGTCACCCAAAAAAAAAAAGAAAAAAAATTGAAAAAGCTGGGCCCACGCCACCCCCGCTGGGTCTACGCCACCCCCACTGGGCTCACTCCACCCCCGCTGGGTCCACGCCACCCCCGCTGACCCCTGCTGGGTCCACGCCACCCTCGCTGACCCCTGCTGGGCCCACGCCACCCCCGCTGGGCCCACGCCACCCCCACTGACGCCCACTGGGTCCCCGCCACCTCCACGGGGCCCACGCCACCTACATCCTCGCCCCCCCCTGCAAGAAAGAGGGGGGATGTGAGAGGGGAGAGGGGGGGAGAGAGAGGGGAAGGGAGAGGAGAGATTCATGGGGAGGGGAGAGTGAAAGGGGAATTATCTTGAGTGAGATTGCAAAATTAAGGCAGGTTTTAGAGCTATTATATTTTCTCCTCCATATGAATAATATTAAACAATATCAAATAATATCAAACAATTGGAACTGCTTTCTTGATAATAATACTGAAAAATATGAATTCCATAGTTTGTGACATAAATACACATTTTAATGGGATCACTATATAAAGATGTAACATTTCCATTTTGAGATCGGGGTGGGGGTGGGGGTGGGGGGGGGGGTGGGGGGGGGGGGGGGGGGGGGGGGTGGGGTGTGTGGGGGCAAATATGCGTCAAGCCTAATCGTTAAAGAGTTAAAAGATAGCCTAATCGATAAATCGCTGAGAAGAGGAATCAGAGCTGCTAAGGAAAGATACTCTGAGAAGTTGAGGAGCAAGTTCTCAGCTAGTGATTCTTCTTCAGTTTGGAAGGGCATGCAAGAAATCACCAGCTATAAGAGGAAAGCCCCCGCTCTTTGGACAATTGTCAGCTGATGAACAACCTGAATGAGTTTTCTGCAGGCTTGAAAATCAGAAACGTAACCCTGGTACCCCCTCCCCAACAAACGCAGTCAGACCCCAGTCTGCAAAGAATGGACCCTGCACCCTCTCCTTCCCATTCACCACTTCACACCTACTTAAGGCAAGACTCCAGTATGAAAAGAGTGGAACCTTTCCCACCCCACCCAACCACTTCACACCCACTCACAGCCTGACCTCAGTCTGCAAAGACTGGGCCCTTCTACACCCACCCCACTCCAATCACCACCCCACTCCAATCACCACTTCACACCCAATGACTGCACCTCCACAGACACCTCTGTCAAGCTTCTCAAGTTTGTGGATGACACAACCCTGATTGGACTGATCCAGGATGGGGATCTCTGTACTCTTTTCAGTTTGACATCTTTCCTATAACATGGTGCCCAGAACTGAACACAATATTCTAAATGCGGTCTCACCAACGTCTTATACAACTGCAACATGACCTCCCAACTTCTATACTCAATACTCTGACTGATGAGGGCCAAAGTGCCAAAATACTTTTTGACCACCTGATATACCTGCGACACGACCTTCAAGGAACCATGCAACCATCAACCATTCCTCTGCCCACCTGGCTAATTGATCCAGATCCTGCTGCAATCTTTCACAACCATCTTCACTATCTGCAAAACCACTCACTTCTGTATCATCAGCAAACTTGCTAATCTTTCCCTGTTCTGTGATGTTTCAGAGTGCTGGAGTAACTCAGCGGGTCAGGCTGAGTATAGAAGTTGGGAGGTCATGTTGCAGTTGCATAAGAAGTTGGTGAGGCCGCATTCAGAGTATTGTGTTCAGTTCTGGGCACCATGTTATAGGAAAGATGTCATCAAACTGGAAAGGGTACAGTGAAGATTTATGAGGATGTTGCCAGGACTAGAGGGCCAGAGCTATAGGGAGAGGTTGAGTAGGCTGGGACTCTTTCATGGAGCCCAGGAGGCTGAGGGATGATCTAATAGAGGTCTATAAAATCATGATGAGTCTTTTGCCCAGAGTAAGTTAATCGAGGAGCAGAGGACATAAGTTTAAGGTGAAGGGCAAAAGATTTAATAGGAATCTGAGGGGTATGTTTTTCACACAAAGGGTGGTAGGTGTATGGAACAAGCTGCCAGAGGAGGTAGTTGAGGCAGGGACTATCGCAACATTTAAGAAACAGTTTGACAGGTACATGGATACCACAGGTTCGGAGGGATATGGATCAAACGTGGGCAGGTGGGACCAGTGCAGATGGGACATGCTGGGCCGAAGGGTCTGTTTCCACACTGTATCACCCTATGACTCTATCTTTCCCTCTCTAACCCATTCTCCTGCCTTCTCCCCATTACCTCTGACACCCCTATCAATCAGGAATCTATCAATCTCCTCCTGAAAAATGTCCAGTGACTTGACCTCCACAGCTGTCTGTGGCAATGAATTCCACAGTTCACCACCCTCTGACTTAAGAAATTCCTGCTCATCCCCTTCCTAAAGGAATATCTTTTAATTCTGAGGCTGTGGCCACTGGTCCTAGACTCTCCCATTAGTGGAACCATCCTCTCCAAATCCACTCCATCCAGGTTTTTACCAGGCTGGGACAGACGGCAACAGCTTCACACCGTGTCCCAAAGCTCGTGTCCTGTCCTGCATCACCCAAGGCAGCAGAGACGTTATAGGAGAGGGCAAGCACCATAACAAAGTAGCTCACGATGGTTTGGGTAACATTCAGGAATGTCTATGCATGGCACATCATGAATATTACTGAAGAACGGTCTTGACCCGAACTATAATCTATACCTTTTCTCCAGAGATGCTGCCTGACCCGCTGAGTTACTCCAGCATTCTGTGAAACGTCGCCTATTCATATTCTCCGCAGATGCTGTCTGACCCGCTGAGTTACTCCAGTACTTTGTGACTATTTTCCCTTCACCCATCTGCCCAAGCCCACTCTCCCCCCCTCCTTTCCTATGTTTCTTTCCACCCATAAACCTCTCTCTGCCTTTACATTTCACTCCTCTTTCAAATCTGCTCTACTTATCTACATGCATTTTTCTTCTTCACTTTTTAGTCATAGAATGATGCAGTGTGGAAACAGGCCCTTCAGCCCAACTTGCCCACACCGACCGACATGTCCCATCTACACTAGTCCCACTCACATGCATTTGGACCGTATCCATCTAAATCTGTCCTATCCCTGTACGTGTCCAAATGTCTCTTAAACATTAGGATAATCCCAGTCTTAACTAACTCTTCTGGAAGCTCGTTACATACACCCAGCATCCTTTGTGTGAAAAAGCTACCTCTCAGATTCCTGTTAATTTCTGAAATATTGGTCATAAATTTGGTGCAAAAATGCTCCAAAACAAGGCTCAGAATGGATCAGAGAGCATGTAAAACCCCTGAGCTTCCAGGGCCCTTAAGCGGGCCCTGGACCCCGGCATCGAGGGACTTCACGCTTCGTGCTCGTGATGTGCGCAGCGCACACATTATTTCACATTAAGTTTTTTGTAATCCTGTCAAGCCACCCCCCTTTTTGAAAAGCTTCGTACGAGCCTGCTGTATGTATACGAATTAAAGTACTTGTTATGATATATTATGACTCTCTATCATAAGTACTTTACACAATAAGTTCATAAATGATAGGAGTTGAATTAGGCCATTTGGCCCATCAAGTCTACTCCACCATTCAATCATGGCTGATTTATCTATCTCTCCTAAGGAGTACAGGTACTTGGTTCCTCGAAGGTCGAGTCATTGGTAGAAAAGGTGGTAAAAAAGACTTTTGGCACTTTGGCCTTCATTAGTCAAAGTATTGAGTATAGAAGTTTTGAGGTCATGTTCCAGTTGTATAAGATGGTGGTGAGGTTGTATTTTGAATATTGTGCTCAGTTCTGGGCACCGTGTTATAGGTAAGTATTGCCAAGCTTGGAAAAAGTTCAGAAAAGATTAATGAGGAATGTTGCCAGGACTAGAGGGTGTGAGCTATAGGGAGAGGTTGAGGAGGCTGGGTCTCTATCCATGGAGCGCAGGAGGATGAAGGGTGATCTTATAGAGGTGTAGAAGATCATGAGAGGAATAGATCGAGTAGATGCACAGAGTCCTTACCCAGAGGAGGGGAATCAAGGACCAGAGGACATAGGTTCATGGTGAAGGGGAAATAATTTAATAGGAATTCGAGGGGTAACTTTTTCACACAGTGAATGGTGGGTGTATGGAAGAAGCTGCCAGAGGAGGTAGTTGAGGCTGGGACAATCCCATCATTTAAGAAACAGTTAGACAGGTGCATGGATAGGACAGGTTTGGAGGGATATGGACCAAGCGCAGTCTAGTGGGACTAGTGTAGCTGGGACATTGCCAGCCGGTGTGGGCGAGTTGGGCCGAAGGGCCTGTTTCCACACTGTATCACTCTCTCTATGACTCTAACCCCATTTTCCTGCCTTCTCCCCGTAACTCCTGACACCCGTCCTAATCAAAAATCTATCTATCTCTGCCCTAAAAATATCCATTGACAGCCTCCAAAGCCTTCTGTGGCAAATAATTCCACAGATTCAAGAGTCAAGAGAGAGTCAAGAGTCAATTTAATTGTCATTTGGACCCCTGGAGGTCCAACCGAAATGCCGTTTCTGCAGCCATACATTACACACAAATAGACCCCAGACACAACATAATTACATTTAACATAAACATCCATCACATAACTGTGATGGAAGGCCAAAAAAACTTATCTCTCCACTGCACTCTCCCCCCCCCGATGTCAGAGTCAAAGTCAAAGCCCCCGGCTGGCGATGGCAATTGTCCCGCGGCCATTGAAGCCACGCCGGGTGATGCAAGGTCGCACACCGGGTCTTGATGTTGGAGCCCCCGGTGTGTGCTCGCAAAGTCCCGCGGCCGTTCCAGCCGCGCGGGGCAATGGTGTTAGGCCCCGCTCCAGGAGCTCTTCGACCCCGCAACACGGGCGGGAGAATTCGCCGTTGCAGGAGCCCCGAAAAGCAGTCTCCCTCCAGGGAGCCGCGCGGGGTCGTCCGAGCCGTCCGCAGACCCGCAGCAGCAGCCTCCGACTCAGCAGCAGCAGCGGCATCGGCGGCAGCAGCAGCAGCAGCAGCAGCAGCAGCGGCAGCGGCAGCGCTCCTCCACCGCTCCACCCGCTCCGGTCTCGGCCAGCTCCGCGACGGCAACGGTGAGTCGGCACCAGAGTCCCCGGCTTCTTCCCGTTGGAGGCCGCTCCTCGTTGCGGCCTCAACGACACCTGAGACCCGACGAGAAAAGGTCGGGTCTCCAGTGCAGGGAGAGATTCAAAAGTTTCCCCCCCCCCTCCCACCCCACCCCCATCCCCCCACACACACACCCCAACATAAAATAACAAAAACTACATAAAAACACAGACAAAAAATAATAAAAACGCGGACAGGCTGCAGAGGCCGCTGCTGGCCAGAGCCGCGCCGCCTACCGGAAACAGTACCGGAAACGGATTCACCACCCTCTGACAAAATAAATTGCTCCTCATCTCCTTCCTAAAAGAACGTCCTTTAATTCTAAGGCTATGACCTCCGGTCCCAGACACTCCCATTAGTGGAAAGATCCTCTCCACATCCAATACAATTACCCAACAAAGGGCATCTCCAAACACGTGGAACTTGGAGTCAGCACTCCTGTTTGGATCCTTGGTAATATTGCAAGGATTGGCAACTGGATCCTTGACTTCCTGAACAAAAGACCACACTCAGTGAGGATGGGTGACAAATCATCCTCAATGATAATTCTCAACTCGGGTGCCCAGCATGGATGCGTTCTCAGCCCTCTTCTGTACTTCTTATTCACGCACGACCATGTAACCAAGTACTAATCCAACTCAATCTACAGGTTCACAAACGTCGACCTATTTTACATATGATGCATAAACTCAGAGAGCGGCCCGCCTTTAACACATCATGTAACCTCTAACCTCGTCCACACAGACCTCTTCCTGGGTTTCTTGCTGGCCTTTCTTGTTGTACTTCTTTACTCAGAGAGTGGTGGCTGTGTGGAATGAGCTTCCAGTGAAGGTGGTGGAGGCAGGTTCGTTTTTTTATCATTTAAAAATAAATTGGATAGTTATATGGATGGGAAGGGAATGGAGGGTTATGGTCTGAGCGCAGGTATATGGGACTAGGGGAGATTATGTGTTCGGCACGGACTAGAAGGGTCGAGATGGCCTGTTTCCGTGCTGTAATTGTTATATGGTTATATGGTTATATAAATAACGGCCAAGTGGGACAGGCCCTTTTGGCAACACCTTCTGGAAGTGATGTGGAGTACCCATCCCAGTGTGTTTCAATGGTGCTGAGTTGGAGGTGCGTGGTTTGATTTAACTAGATAGCACACAAAACTACATCTTTTGTGCACACAAAATGCTGGAGTAACTCAACGGGACAGGCAGCATCTCTGGAGAGAAGGAATGGGTGACGTTTCGAGTCTAAAGAAGGTCTCGACCCGAAACGTCACCCATTCCTTGTCTCCAGAGATGCTGCCTGTCCCATTGAGTTACTCCAGCATTTTGTGTCCATCTTCGATTTAAACCAGCATCTGCAGTTCTTTCCGACACAAACTATATTTTTTACTGTGTAGGAAGGAACTGCAGATGCTGGTTTACACTGAAGATAGACACAAAATGCTGGAGTAACTCAACGGGTCAGGCTGCACCTCTGGAAAGAAAGAAATGATGGCGTTGCAGATCAAAGAAGGATCTTGACTTGAAAAATCACCCATTCCTTCTATCCAGAGATGCTGCCTGACCCGCTGAGTTTCTCCAGCATTTTGTGTCTGTCTTTTACTCTCAGTGCTTGTGACAATAATAAGCTAATACCAATAACAAAGAAATCGAATGGATGGTGCTGATGGGGTGAAGGCAATGATAAAACAAATATCACAGATCAGTGATAGACACAAAGTGCTGGAGTAACTCAGCGGGAGATCGTGGACTCTTATACATCGGCGAGACCAAACATAGACTGGGTGATCGTTTCACTGAACACCTTCGCTCAGTCCGCCTGAACCAACCCGATCTCCCAGTTGCCAAACACTTTTATTCCCCTTCCCATTCCCACACTGACCCTTCTGTCCTGGGCCTCCTCCATTGTCAGAGTGAGGCTAAACGCAAATTGGAGGAACGGCACCTCATATTTCGCATGGGCAGCTTACAGCCCAGTAGTATGAATATTAATTCATCTATCTTCAAGTAACCCTGGCCGGTATTCCTCCATCCTTCCCCCAGCCATGTCGCAAAAACCTGACCCGCTGAGTTACTCCAGCACTTTGTGTCTATCTTCGGTTTAAACCAACATCTGCAGTTCCTTCTTTCTTACACATATCACAGATTGGTGTTGGCTACGTGAGGGTAAGGGAGACTTGTGACGACAATCGATCCATCACTGTGTCCTTGAATATGGACCAGTCCATGACGTAAAGCCAACAGTCTCTTGTAGATGAATGTTATTGCCCAGGTTTTAGGTGAGTTGGTATATAGTTACCAGCAACAATAGATTTGTTGTAATTGCTAGAGATTTTAATCCATTGTGGTCCTGGATGAGGATATTACAGTTACCTCTGTAGCTACAGTAACCCTAACTATCAGCCTATGTAAATCCAACTGCATTATCATAAAGTCATCGAGTCATAGAATTATACAGTGTGGAAACAGGCCCTTCGACCCAACTTGCCCACACTGGCCAGCAGGTCCCAGCTACACTAGTCCTTGACAAGTGTTGGTAAACTCAAGAAAATTAGCATCAACACACTTTGAACAATATTCGTACCTGTAAACATATATATATATATATATGTCGAAGCAACATGCTAATAGACCTTAATTCCATGAGTACATTCACGCTCTCTCTTCCCACAGGAATTATTGTGCTCACTGTCCATTCATTATCCAGACTAATAATACACCATTAGTTCTGAAAGATTGTGTACAATCATCAGACTACCAGCTGACACAGAGCTAAAAGCAGCTCAATAGCGACCGGCTCGCCCTTAATTAACAGAAATTTAAATCCCTCAATCTCAAAATCAAGCTAAAACTGTCTGAAGTCCTGCTTCAGCCACACCTAAAGGCTTCATCTCCATTCAAGCAAGTAAACATCAGTCAGGGAGAAACTGCAGCCTAGTACTTCCTGAATCCCAAGGGTTACATTATGAGGCAAGTATGCACAAACTAGGTTGTATTCCCTGCAAATTAATAAGGGGTTGATGTTCCAAACCAGACAAACAGTGAAAGACCTAAAACACTAAATCTGTTTCTATTTGAGTTTAGGGGCAGGGAGGTTCTACTGCAGTTGCACAGGGTCTTGGTGAGACCACACCTGGAGTATTGCATACAGTTTTGGTCTCCTAATCTAAGGAAAGACATTCTTGCCATAGAGGGAGTACAGAGAAGGTTCACCAGACTGATTCCTGGGATGTCAGGACTTTCTTATGAAGAAAGACAGGATAGACTCGGCTTGTACTCGCTAGAATTTAGAAGATTCAGGGGGGATCATATAGAAATTTACAAAATTCTTAAGGGGTTGGACAGGCTAGATGCAGGAAGATTGTTCCCGATGTTGGGGAAGTCCAGAACAAGGGATCACAGTTTAAGGATAAGGGGGAAATCTTTTAGGACCAAGATGAGAAAAACATTTTTCACACAGAGAGTGGTGAATCTCTGGAATTCTCTGCCACAGAAGGTAGTTGAGGCCAGTTCATTGGCTATATTTAAGAGGGAGTTAGATGTGGCCCTTGTGTCTAAAGGGATCAGGCGGTATGGAGAGAAGGCAGGTACAGGATACTGAGTTGGATGATCAGCCATGATCATATAACCATATAACCATATAACAATTACAGCATGGAAACAGGCCATCTCGGCCCTACAAGTCCGTGCCGAACAAATGTTTTTTTTCCCCTTAGTCCCACCTGCCTGCACTCATACCATAACCCTCCATTCCCTTCTCATCCATATGCCTATCCAATTTATTTTTAAATTATACCAATGAACCTGCCTCCACCACTTCCACTGGAAGCTCATTCCACACCGCTACCACTCTCTGAGTAAAGAAGTTCCCCCTCATATAACCCCTAAACGTCTGTCCCTTAATTCTGAAGTCATTGTTTGACTTGTTTGAATCTTCCCTATTCTCAAAGGGAAAAGCTTGTCCACATCAACTCTGTCTATCCCTCTCATCATTTTAAAGACCTCTATCAGGTCCCCCCTTAACCTTCTGCGCTCCAGAGAATAAAGACCTAACTTATTCAACCTATCTCTGTAACTTAGTTGTTGAAACCCAGGCAACATTCTAGTAAATCTCCTCTGTACTCTCTCTATTTTGTCATATCATATTGAATGGCGGTGCAGGCTCGAAGGGCCGAATGGCCTACTCCTGCACTATTTTCTATGTTTCTATGTTTCCACAGATGCTCCCTGATCTTCTGAGTGTGCCCAGCATTTATGTTTTTTTACCCCAATGAGGGGACATTTGATCGAAGCTTTCATGATGAGGGGAAATCGGAACTGTTTGCAACGCATGGGTAGACTGGGACGGTGGGCACAATGGAAAGTTCAACAGCATTTCCCCTTGTGAAAAGATGAAGACATTTGAGTCTTGTCCATCAAAGGCAACAGATGTTTGGTTATTGCTAATGTTCAATCTGTCATTGACAGATTTTTGTTATGTACAGTGCATTCAGAAAATATTCCGACTTCACCTTTTCCACATTTTTTTACGTTACAGCCTTATTTTAAAATTGATTAATTTTTTTTTTATCATCGATCTACACACAATATCCCAGAATGAAGAAGTGAAAACAGCTGTTTAGAAATGTTTGTGAATATAGTGTTATACTCAGAAGTGTTCGCACCTGTCCTAATACAAAACACGCTGCCACTCATGTGATCTCTGGAGTGATAAGTTCATGTCATAGGAGCAGAATTCCGTCATTCGGCCCATCAAGGAACTTCCGCCATTCAATCGTGGCTGACCTATCTTTCCCATTCTCCTGCCTTCTCACCATAACTCCTGGCACCTTTGCTAATCAAGAATCTTTCACTCTCCCCATGAAAAATATGCACAGCCGTCTGTGGCAAAGAATTCCACAGATTCACCACCTTCTGGCAAAATAAATTCCTCCTCATCTCCATTCTAATGATACGTCCTTTTATTCTGAGGCTGTGCCCTTTGCTCCTTGACTCTCCCAATAGTAGAAACATCCTCTCCACATCCACTCTATCGAGGCCTTTCACTATTCGGTTACTTTCACTGATGTGTCCCCTCATCCTTCTAAACTCCAGCGAGTACAGGCCCAGTGCCACTAAACACTCACCATACATTAGCCCAATCATTCCCGCAATCATTCTCATAACCAGCCCCTGGACCCTCTCCAGCACCACCACATCCTTCCTCCGATATATTGCCCACAACTGCTCACACGACTCCAAATGTGGTCTGACAACTGCCTTAAAAAGCCTCAGCATTACGTTCCTGCTTTTATATTCCAGTCCTCTCAAAATGAATGCTCATATCACATTTGCCTTCCATACTACCGATTCAACATGCAAGTTAAGGGCCTGTCCCACGAGCATGCGACTCCATGCGGCAAGCGCGACCTAACGTGGTCGCTTGAGCCGTACGGCCTCGCGGGGCCGGTCCCACTTCGATCGCCGGAGCCGTTTGGAGTTGTGCGGAGCTGGTCCCGACATCGCGCGGGGCTCCGAAAAACTGACCGTGTTCAAAAATTCCGTGCGGCAACGCCCTGCCGGCCCGCAGCCACTTCGACGCCGTACGCACCGCCTCGACAGGCATACGCAGCGTCTCGACGCCAGACGCCGTACATCACGCGTGAACTTCTCGCGGACTTCGTTCGAACTTCACGTCACTCATTCGACCTCCGCACAGTCCCCACTTCCGGTTTGGTTGTGTTTGCCGCATGCAGGTCGCATGCCCATGGGACAGGCCCTTTACCATTTTGGGATTCTGGCACCAACACTCCCAAGTCCATTTGCACCTCTGATTTCTTAATCTCCTTGCCATTTAGAAAATAGTCAACGCCTTTATTCCTACCACCGAAGTGCATGACTGCACACTTTGCTATGCTGTATTCCATCTGCCACTTCTCTGCCCACCCTCCTAACCAATCCCAGACCTTCTGCAGACATCCTGCTTCCTCAACATCACCTGCCCCACCAACTATCTTCATATCATCTGCTTTGTTGGCCACAAAGCCTTTAATCCCCTCATCCAAATCATGAATATACAATGTGAAGAGCAGTGGCCCCAACATTGACCCCTGCGGAACACTGCTAGTCACTTCTTCTTGCGTATGGTGTGCACAGCCTAAAGTTGTAGGACAACTTGTTCTATTTGATCTTATTTGATTGTGCACGCCAGGTTGATTGCATTCGTCAAAACAGGGCGGACCACGTGAAGGTTGCAATCTCGCACCCCTGCTAGTCACTGGCAGCCGAGCACAAAAATCCCCCTTTATTCCCACTCTTTGTCTCAGCCATTCAGACAATCTGCTGCCCATGCTGGTATCGTCCCTGTAATACCATGGCCTCTCATCTTCTTTAGCAGCCTGATGTTCCTTATCAAAGACCTTCTGAAAATCCAAGTAAACACAATCCCCTGACTCTCCTTCATCTATCCAGCTATTGACTTCCTCAAAGAATTCCAATAGATTCATCAGGCAAGACCACTCACAAAACCATGCTGATGGGTCCACTCTATCATGTACTTCTTGGCATTCAGAAACCTCATCCTTTATACTGGACTCTAACATCTTAGCAACCACTGAAGTTGGGCTCAAGAAGGAACTGCAGATGCTGGAAGATTGAAGGTACACAAAAATGCTGGAGAAACTCAGCGGGTGCAGCAGCATCTATGGAGTGAAGGAAACAGGCGACGTTTCGGGCCGAAACCCTTCTTCAAGTTGGGCTGAAGTTGGGCTACCTTCTGAAGTTGGGCTACCTGGCCTATAGATTCACCTATTTTTCCTCACTCACTCCTTCTCTTTCTTCTTTCGTGTGGCGTGCACAGCCTAAAGTTGTTGGACAACTTGTTCTATTTGATCTTCCGTTTGTGCACGTCGAGTCGATTGCATTAGTCGAAACAGGGCGGACCACGTGAAGGTTGCAATCTTCCACCCCACTCACTTCTTGACAGCGGAGTAACATTTGCAATTTTTTGTTCCTCTGGGACCACTCCAGACAAGTGATTGTTCAAAGATTACTACAAATGGCTCCACAACCTTTCAAACCCCTTCCCTTGATTGAGAGATGTTCCCAGCAGACTCTGACCTTCAATTTTCAACAGCATGAGGACCCTATACTGTGGTGCTCACCCACAGCGCCTTGATGATGTATAATTTAATTTAGCTTAGTTTAGAGATACAGCGGGGAAACGGGTCCTTAGCCCACCCTGTCCGCACCGACCAGTGATCCCCGCATACTAGCACTGTCCTACACACACTAGGGATCACATTACACTTATACATTTATGCCAAGCCAGTTAACTTACAAACCTGTATGTCTTTGGAGTGTGGGAGGAAACCGAAGATCTTGGAGAAAACCCACGCAGATCACAGGGAGAACGTGCAAACTCCCTACAGACAGCAACTGTAGACAGGATCACATCCAGGTTTCTGGCGCTATAAGGCAGTGGCTCGACCCCTGCGCCACCGTGCCGCCCTTGATGGTTTGGTTAAAGGGCCTGTCCCACTTATGCGGCTTTTTAGGCGAGTGCAGGAGACTCTGTGCTTGCCTCATGGTCGCCACATGTTCGCTGGTGGTCTATGGTGAGTCTCCTTCATGGTCGCGAGGAGTTCCCACATTCTGGGAACTAGACGCGGCCCAATATGGTCGCCGCAAATTTTTCAACATGTTGAAAAATTTTCTGCAACCAAAAATTGGTCGCCATGGAGAAAATCGTAGGTGCGGTGGTAGTGGGGTCGCCATGTAGTTCTGGGTAGTTGAGGTCGTGACCAGGCATTTTCAATGGTTCATTGGGGGGAAAAAAACATAAGCTCGAATTTTCAGAACCTAGGAAAACCAACCGGTAATGTTAAATGCTCGCCAAACTTCACAGCTGTGTATCTCATAGAAACATAGAAACATAGAAACATAGAAATTAGGTGCAGGAGTAGGCCATTCGGCCCTTCGAGCCTGCACCGCCATTTAATATGATCATGGCTGATCATCCAACTCAGTATCCCGTACCTGCCTTCTCTCCATACCCCCTGATCCCCTTAGCCACAAGGGCCACATCTAACTCCCTCTTAAATATAGCCAATGAACTGGCCTCAACTACCCTCTGTGGCAGAGAGTTCCAGAGATTCACCACTCTCTGCCTTATTAAATGTTGTCTGGATTCTTAAAAGTGTCTCCAGCCCTTCTCCCCCGCCCCCTTTCTCCTCCCTTCTCGTCCCCCTTCTCCCCCCCTTCTCCCCTCCCCCCCCGCTCCCTCCCCGCTCTTTTAAAGAGCTTATTGTACACTATGCTAGCCGTCTTAACCTTTTTGTTCACATCGTTCATCGCGATGTGTGTGTGTGTGTGTGTGTGTGTGTGTGCGTGAGTGTGTGTGTGTGAGTGTGAGTGTGTGTGTGTGTGTGTGTGTGTGTGTGTGTGTGTGTCTGTGTGTGTCTGTGTGTGCGTGTCTGTATCACCTTGACTTTGCACAGTGTGAATTTCATGCAGTGCTCCCCCCATTTTCCCCGGACCCCGCCTTTGCGATGTGTGTGTGTGTGTGTGTGTGTGTGTGTGTGTGTGTGTGTGTGTGTGTGTGTGTGTGTGTGTGTGTGTGTGTGTGTGTGTGCGTGTGTGTGTGTGTGTGTGTGTGTGTGTGTGTGTGTGTGTGTGTGTGTGTGTGTGTGTGTGTGTGTGTGTGTGTGTGTGTGTGTGTGTGTGTGTGTGTGTGTGTGTGTGTGTGTGTGTGTGTGTGTGTGCATGAGTGTGTGTGCGAGTGTGTGTGTGTGTGTGTGTGTGTGTGTGTGTGTGTGTGTGTGTGTGTGTGTGTGTGTGTGTGTGTGTGTGTGTGTGTGTGTGTGTGTGTGAGTGTGTGTGTGTGTGTGTGTGTGTGTGTGTGTGTGTGTGTGTGTGTGTGTGTGTGTGTGTGTGTGTGTGTGTGTGTGTGTGTGAGTGTGTGTGTGTGTGAGTGTGTGTGTGTGTGTGTGTGTGTGTGTGTGTGTGTGTGCGTGAGTGTGTTCCGCTCTGATGGTCACTGTTCCAGTTCGCGGTTTATCAGGCGAGTGCCGCGATATTGAATGTCGTAGGCAGTCCACTGAAAAGCCGCCTAAGTGGGACAGGCCCTTTAGAGATACAGTCCCTTTGCCCCACCGAGTCCACACCGACCAGCGATTCCGACCCATTAACACTATCCTACACACACTAGGGATAATGTACACATACACCAAGCCAATTAACCTACTACCTGTATGTCTTTGGAGTGTGGGAGGAAACTGGAGCACCCGCAGAAAACCTACGCAAGTCACGGGGAGAATGTACAAACTCCTTACAAACAGCACCCGTAGTCGGGATTGAACCCTGGTCTCTGGCGCTGCAAGCGCTGTAAGGCAGCAACTCTACCGCTGCGCCACCATGGCCGCCCGCGCACCAAGCTTCAGTGAGTCACACAGCACTTAGTCGCGCAATCAGCCAGCAATATTCCCTGACGGACATTTTGTTGTGCTGGGAGACCACCACAATTTAGGCAAAGCAAATAACATCTTTCCCCAAATAGATGGTCTTCCAGCAGCACCTGATGTCCGTCTCTGAGTGTGTCCAACTGTGAACATCCCGTAAATCAGCGAATCCTCTGTAACACAGCTGCTCAGGAAGAATCCCGAGGCTGGCCTGGCCAATGAGGCCAGGATAGAGTGGACATGGAGAGGATGTTTGCAATAGTGGGAACGTCTAGGACAGGGGTTCCCAACCTTTTTCATCCCATTTACCCCAGCAACTTTAAAAGCCCTGTCCCACGGCACGAGTTCATTCCAAGAGTTCTCCCGAGTTTGCCCTGATTCGAATTCGGAGATTTACGGTAATGGCCACTCGTCGGTACTCGGGGCTCCCGTGGACATTTTACAACATGTTGAAAAATCTTCACGAATCTTCCCGTGCTTACCTGCCGTTAGCGAGTCTTCCACAGTACCTGCCGTTAACGCTAAGAGACGTCCCCGAGCTCCGACGTGCCTGCTACGTTCATTCTCCGTGCTTACCATGAATTTGATTTTTTTTTAAATTCTAGAGAGCTCTTGGAATGAACTCGTACCGTGGGACAGGGCGTTAATAGTACATAACAATGTTATTTCACTTATTTATGAACAACTAATGATGAACAGATACCGGAATACCAGAACAAAACACAGTCAGTCAATGAGAAAAAATATGTACAAATCCAGAATCAACACATTTACCCCCTCATTAAGCAAAATTTACCCCCTAAATTCACCCCAGGTTGGGAACCCTTGGTCTAGGACAAGAGGTCATAGCCTCAGAATACAAGGACTTTTCTTTAGGAAGGAGATGAGGAGGTATTCCTTTAGTCAGAGTGTGGTGAATCTGTGGAGGCCAAGTCAATGGGTATTTTTGAGGCACTGATAGATAGATTCTTCATTAGTACGGGTGACAAGGGTTATGGGGAGAAGGGAGGAGAATGGGGTTAGGAGGGGAAGATAGATCAGCCATGATTGAATGGCGGAGTAGACCTGATGGGCCGAATGGCCTAACTCAGCTCCTAGACTCTATGAATGTATGAACATATGAACTATTTCTTTTTTCACAGATGCAGCCTGGCCTGCTGAGTTTTTTCGACATTTTTCTGTTTTTACATAAATTCTAGGGTTTTTTTTAATTTGTTTTTCTAAGGAGTCATTCACCCTGGCCTGACCTCATGATGAGCACGTTGTTGATATGTAATGAATGATTGTCAGAGGAAACCTGATGCAAATGCATGTTTGCACAACACCTTCTCCCCACCCACACGTTTCATCTGAATGTGCATTAGGTTTACAATTCAAATAACCATAACCATATAATCATATAACAATTACAGCACGGAAACAGGCCATCTCGGCCCTACAAGTCCGTGCTGAACAACCTTTTTTCCCTTAGTCACACCTGCCTGCACTCATACCATAACCCTCCATTCCCTTCTCATCCATATGCCTATCCAATTTATTTTTAAATGATACCAACGAACCTGCCGACACCACTTCCACTGGAAGCTCATTCCACACCGCTACCACTCTCTGAGTAAAGAAGTTCCCCCTCATGTTACCCCTAAACTTCTGGCCCTTAATTCTGAAGTCATGTCCTCTTATTTGAATCTTCCCTATTCTCAAAGGGAAAAGCTTGTCCACATCAACTCTGTCTATCCCTCTCATCATTTTAAAGACCTCTATCAAGTCCCCCCTTAACCTTCTGCGCTCCAGAGAATAAAGACCTAACTTATTCAACCTATCTCTGTAACTTAGTTGTTGAAACCCAGGCAACATTCTAGTAAATCTCCTCTGTACTCTCTCTATTTTGTTGACATCCTTCCTATCATTGGGCGACCAAAATTGTACACCATACTCCAGATTTGGTCTCACCAATGCCCTGTACAATTTTAACATTACTTCCCAGCTTCTATACTTCTATACTAAATGGCCCATGGATATGCTAGAAGTGGCTTGCCTTTCCACGAATAGATGTTCCAAGTTGTAGACTCACTACAATTTCTCCCTCATAAATTTCCATGAGTCAGAAACGTGAGGTTCATTATTACTTTAATCAATACAATGCAGGATGCACCCTGCCACTCCTAAATATGCCGTCAAACTCACAGCCTCAAGGCGATTATAGATACCAATTTTTACTTTGTAGTTAACTTGTGCACGTATAAGAAAGCAAGCAAATCACAACAATTATCCCAACGTTATTGCAATACTAAGTCTAGAGACAGCAATCCGGACCATTGCAGTGTCCAGGCTCCCAGTCATACTGAAGAAGGGTCTTGACCCGCAACGTCACCCATTCCTTCTCTACAGAGATGCTGCCTGTCCCGCTGAGTTACTCCAGCATTTCTGGGTCCATCTTTGGTGTAAACCAGCATCTGCAGTTCCTTCCTACACAGTCATATTCTGGTCTTCATGACAATCAGTCCTTGGAGGTTAACCATATAATAACCATATAACAATTACAGCACGGAAACAGGCCACCTCGACCCTTCTAGTCCGTGCCGAACACGTATTCTCCCCTAGTCCCATATACCTGCGCTCAGACCATAACCCTCCATTCCTTTCTCGTCCATATAACTATCCAATTTATTTTTAAATGATAAAAACGTACCTGCCTCCACCACCTTCACTGGAAGCTCATTCCACACAGCCACCACTCTCTGAGTAAAGAAGTTCCCCCTCATGTTACCCCTAAACTTCTGTCCCTTAATTCTGAAGTCATGTCCCCTTGTTTGCATCTTCCCTCCTCTCAGTGGGAAAAGCTTATCCACGTCAACTCTGTCTATCCCTCTCACCATTTTAAAGACCTCTATCAAGTTCCCCCTTAACCTTCTGCGCTCCAAAGAATAAAGCCCTAACTTGTTCAACCTTTCTCTGTAACTTAGTTGCTGAAACCCAGGCAACATTCTAGTAAATCTAAAGGCCAGGAATCCACAGGTTTAGGACACAATAGTCAGATAAGTGATTGGTGGTGAGAGACAGTGGGAGTGAGGGTGATCGAGATATTGAGGGGGATGGGTGAGGATTTTCAAAATGGCGACAACCATCAATCCCTGAACATTAACACGATCCTACACACACTAGGGACAATTTACATGTTATACCAAGCTAATTAACTTACAAACCCATACATCTTTGGAGTGTGGGAGGAAACCGAAGATCTCGGAGAAGATCTTGATCGCTGGCCAGTGCGGACTCGGTGGGCCGAGGGCAAGTTTCTGCACTTTAGCTCTGAACAAAACTAAACTAAACTAAACTAAACTTCTGCACATTTTGTATGAAATTCTACATAATTGTCTGTCCAGCTGTGCTAGTTCTTGATCCTATAAAGCACATGATCTTATGAAATCCATGCATGATATGAGGATTAGCAAGTAAGCCACAAGCCCCAAAGAAATAAATAAATGTTTGGTTTGACAGAAGGTCTTTAAATGATTGATTAGATGTATAGGCGGCAGGACACTCATGCTGAAGGCAGCACATGTGCTGATTTAATTGCCGACCAAACCCAGTTGGGTGTATGCGTCCACAAACAGCTCTGACTTTAGGGTATCTCCTCAGTCGGTCAATCAGCTGAGTCACAGATGGTTGTAATTCCGTGTCCCCATCCAGTGCCAGAATGTACGTGTACAACTTCTCCCTCTGTTAACACCAAAATGGCTACAAATTCCATTTCTCATGCTCTTACTTCTGCTGAGAGTTGGAATTTAATATTTGCAGGCAATAGCAGAAATGTATATTAATATGTTATATGTGTGTGTGTGTGTGTGTGTGTGTGTGTGTGTGTGTGTGTGTGTGTGTGTGTGTGTGTGTGTGTGTGTGTGTGTGTGTGTACACATATATAGAATATACATATATAGAATATTTTATATATATATATGCACACACACACATATACTGTATATATGTGTTTGTGTATGTGTATACGAACCTCTCTCTCTCGGTGTATATATATATACATATATCTGGCTCAGCCCCTGGCCTGAGCAGAGTCCCCTACAGGGTCTACAAGAACTGCCCCTTGTTACTGAAACGGCTGTGGAAGATCCTGAAAGTCATCTGGAGGAGAGGAAAAGTGGGGCAGCAGTAGCGATTCGCTGAAGGAGTCTGGATCCCAAAGGAGGAAGATTCCAAGAAGATCGATCAGTTCAGGATCATCTCCTTGCTAAGCGTTGAAGGCAAGATCTTCTTCAGCATAGTGGCGAGGTGGCTGACCAACTTCCTCTCCAGCAATGGCTACATCGACAGCTCAGTGCAAAAGGGAGGCTTGTCTGGAGTGCCGGGGTGTCTAGAGCACACGGGAGTGGTGACCCAGCTCATCAGAGAAGCCAGGGAGAACAAGGGAGACCTGACAGTGCTCTGGCTTGACCTGGCCAATGCCTACAGCTCCATCCCGCACAAGCTGATCCAGACAGTCATGGCCAAGCATCATGTGCGCGGGCCAAGTGGCAGATCTCATCCTGGACTATTACAACCAGTTCAGCATGAGAGTCTCATCAGGGTCAGTAACATCAGAGTGGCACAGACTAGAGGTTGGGATCATCACAGGCTGTACCATCTCTGTGATCCTTGTTGCCTTGGCGATGAACATGATGGTCAAGTCTGCTGAGCCAGAGTGCCGGGGCCCTCGGACCAAGTCAGGAATGCGCCAACCACCAATCAGAGCCTTCATGGACGACCTGACTGTCACCACTGAGTCAGTGCCAGGAGGCAGGTGGATCCTGTAGGGGTTGGAGAAACTGATTGGATGGGCAAGGATGAGGTTTAAGCCAGGAAAATCAAGGTGACTGGTGCTGAAGAAGGGCAAAGTCATGGGCAGGTTCCACCTCAGCATCAAAGGGACACCAATCACAACTGTCTCCGAAAGGCCAGTGAAGAGTCTTGGCAAGGTGTTTAACAGCAGCCTGAAGGATACAGCATCTGTCCAGGCAACCTGTCAGGAGCTGGAGAGCTGGTTGAGAGCAGTGGACCGGTCGGGGCTTCCCGGCAAGTTCAAGGCATGGATTTACCGGCATGGTTTCCTGCCAAGGATACTCTGGCCACTGCTTGTCTACGAAGTCCCAATATCCATCGTAGAGAGATTGGAGAGGAAAGTCAGCAGCTTTCTCAGAAGGTGGCTGGGACTGCCCAGGAGCCTTAGCAGCATCGCCCTTTACGGAAATAACACCAAGCTCCAGCTGCCCCTGAAGTCCCTGGAGGAGGAGTTCAAGGTGACTCGGGCCAGAGAGGTGATGCTGTACAGGGACTCCAGCGACCCCAAGGTGGCTCAAGCAGGGGTGGAGGTGAAAACTGGGAGGAAGTGGAGAGCCGGCGAAGCCGTGCTGCAAGCAGAGTCCCGGATACGCCACAGAGTCCTGGTGGGAGCAGTGACTCGGGGAAGAGCTGGCCTGGGAATCTTCCCATCTCCCCAGTTTGACAAGGCCAAGGGGAAGGAGAGGCGCAGGCTGGTCCAGGAGGAAGTGAGGGCAGTGGTGGAGGAGGAGAGGTGTACCAGAGCAGTTGGATTGAGGCAGCAGGGAGCCTGGACAAGGTGGGAGCAGGCCATGGACCGAATCGTCACATGGACTGAGCTCTGGCAGGCTGAACCACAGCGCATCAAGTTCCTGGTCCAGGCAGTGTATGATGTCCTGCCCAGCCCATCGAACCTCTTCATCTGGGGCAAAGCGGAATCTCCAGATTGCCCGCAATGCTCAGGCAAGGGGACGTTGGAACACATCCTGAGCTGTTGCCCAAAGGCTCTTGGGCAGGGCCGGTACACATGGCATCACGACCAGGTTCTCAAACCCATTGCAGAAGCCATCAGCATGGGAATCAGCAGCTGCAGACGAGAACGCCCCACCACCCAGATGATCACCTTCGTGAAGGCCGTAGTGCAGCTGCCAAGAACCACAGCAGCCAGGAATCCGTCAGGAATCCTGGCGACTGCGCAGGACTGGCAGCTTTCTGTAGACCTGGTGAAACAGCTGAAGTTCCCACAGCACATTGCCACGACCACCCTGAGGCCAGATATCCTCCTGGTCTCAGAGGCGACCAAAAACATTGTCTTGCATAACGCATACAGGGATGAGGTGGAGCAGCTGACAGTGTGGTGTGGAGAGAATAACCTGCTCCTCAAAACCTCAAAGACCAAGGAGCTCATAATAGACTACAGGAAGAAGAAAACGGACATTACACCATTAATCATCAGAGGGGACTGTGTGGAGAGGGTGGCGGATTTCCGCTTCCTGGGAATCCACATTGAGGAGGACCTGACATGGAGCGTGAACACCTCTGCGCTGCTGAAAAAGGTCCAGCAGAGACTGCACTTCCTGAGGGTGCTCAGGAAGAACAACATCACCCAGAGACTGCTGCTGTCCTTTTATCAGTGCTCCATAGAGAGCATCCTAACATACTGTGTATGCGTATGGTACACCAGCTGCACAGCGGCTCAGAGGAAAGCGCTCCAGAGGGCTATTGACAACGCCCAGAAGATTGTCGGCTGCCCTCTCCTCACCTACACAGTTCCCACTGTCTCAAGAAATCCCAGAACATTATAAAGGACATTTCCCACCCCGGACACTCCCTGTTTGAACTGTTGCCATCAGGCAGACGGTACAGATCAATGAGGACAAGGACAAACAGACTCAAAAACAGTTTTTATCCCACAGCAATAACTACACTTAATATAGCCACCAAATGAGCGCAGGTGCACTACATACCAAAGGGATTGTGCAATCGACAGAAGAAAGTATGGTTGTGTGTTTATGCTTGTTTTTTTCATGTTATTTATTTTAGTTTATTTTAGATATTTCTCTTTTACGTAGCGTTAGCTTTTAGATAATGTGTGAATGGTGCACTGACTGGTTGGCATTTTTAATTTTGTTGTACATGTTTACATGTTATAATGACAATAAAGAACGTATCTATCTATCTTGTTGGAACTGACAGTGCCGTGGGAGGACCGTCTGGAGGAGGCCCACGAGAGGAAGATGGCCAAGTATGAAGAGCTGGTCATAGACTGCCGCAAGCAGGGCTGGAAGGCGAGGTGTATGCCCATCGAGGTTGGCTGCAGAGGTTTTGCTGGGCAAGCGCTCTACAAAGCTTTGAGTGCACTGGGCATCAACGGAGTAGCGAGGAGAAGGGCCATCAAGAACACCACAGAGGCAGCGGAGAAGGCCTCAAGATGGCTCTGGATCAGGAGAGGAGGTCCATGGGGAAGAGCGAATGCCACCTGAACACAAGTCGTGGTCTGATCAACCACGGCTGGGTCGCCTGGGTGAGGGTGTCTGATGTTGAAAGACCCGAAACACCCAATGACCCCAGGTTACATCATGGATCACTGGTCCGAGAACACTAATGCAATTATCAAGAAAGCTCATCAGCGCCTCTACTTCCTGAGAAGATTACGGAGAGTCGGATTGTCAAGGAAGACTCTCTCTAACTTCTACAGGTGCACAGTAGAGAGCATGCTGACCGGTTGCATCGTGGCTTGGATCGGCAATTTGAGAGGAAAAGACTATAAAAAGTAGTAAACACTGCCCAGTCCATCATCGGCTCTGACCTTCCTTCCATCGAGGGGATTTATCGTAGTCGCTGCCTCAAAAAGGCTGGCAGTATCATCAAAGACCCACACCATCCTGGCCACACACTCATCTCCCTGTTACCTTCAGGTAGAAGACTGAAGACTGCAACAACCAGGTTGAGGAATAGCTACTTCCCCCCAGCCATCAGGCTATTAAACCTGGCTCGGTCAAAACAACCTGGCTCGATTATTAACAACCACTTTCTGTTATTTGCACTTTACCAGTTTATTTATTCATGTGTGTATATATTTATATCAAGGTATATGGACACACGTATCTGTTTTGTAGTAAATGCCTACTATGTTCTGTGTGCTTAAGCAAAGCAAGAATTTCATTGTCCTATACAGGGACACATGACAATAAACTCACTTGAACTTGACGTTGATGTGTTCAGGAGCATCTATCGATGTATTTGTATCAATATATATATATATATATACACACACACATATATATATACATATATATATACACACACACACACATATATATATATATATATATATATATATATATATATATATATATACTGTATATACACACACACTATATATATATATTTAGAGAGAGAGAGAGAGAGAGAGTGAGAGAGAGTATATATATATATATATATATATATATATATATATATATATATATGCATCCATATTCTATATATGTACATATATATTCTACATATAGGGAAAAATAGCAGCATTTTTTTTTATTTGTGACCCCTGCTTTAAGAATGAAATGCAGCTGTTGGTTCAAACCAAAGATAGATACAAAATGCTGGAATAACTCAGTGGGTCAGGCAGCATCTCTGGAGGGAAGGAATGAGTGGTGTTTCGGGGTGAGACCCTTCTTCAGACAGACTGAAAGTCATGGGAAAGGGAAATGAGAGATATAAAGACGGTGATGCCGAGATGTAAAACAAATGATTGAAAGATATGCAAAAAAGTACGATGATAAAGGAAACAGGCCATTGGTAGCTATTTGCTAGGTGAGAAATGAAAGCTGGTGTGACTTGGGTGGGGGAGGGGTGGAGAGAGAGGCAGTGCAGGGGCTACTTGAAGTTAGATAAATCAAGTTATACCACTGGGCTGTAAGCTGCCCAAGTGAAATATGAGATGCTGTTCCTCCAATTTGCATTTAGCCTCACTCTGACAATGGAGGAGACCCAGGACAGAAAGGTCAGTGTGGGAATGGGAAGGAGAATTAAAGTGTCCAGCAACCTGGGAGATCAGGTAGGTCGTATAAAGTCATATTGACAAACCTTTATCAATCTCTCACTTTCCAAGTGTTGGCAAACAAAGGCATCACATTTGCTGACCTTCAGTTATGTGGCATCAGTTCAGCGCCCAGAGAAGATATGTATAACTCTGTCAGAGCCCCTGCAGTTACGGGCCTTTTCCCACTTAGGCGACTTTTTTGGTGACTGCAGGAGACTATGCGGTCGCCACATGTTCGCGGGTGGTTGCCGGGGAATCGCCTTCATGGTCGTGAGGAGTCCCCGCATTCTGGGAACTAGTCGCGGCCTCATTATTGTCACCGTGAATTTTTCAACATGTTGAAAATTAGCGGCAACTAGAATGAAGCCGCCATGGAGAGCAGCGAGAATTCACGTGCCGTAGGTGGGTCGCTAGGAGGTCGAAGGTTCTCGTAGGTTGTAGCTGGTGCTGACCGGGTGAATTTAATTGGCTCATTAGGAAATTAAAGGTAAGCAGTAGTTTTCAGAGCCAAGGATAACCGACCGGTAATGTTAAATGTCCGCCGAGCTTCACAGCCGTGTATCTAGGCTTCTTAAAAGTTGCCTCCACTCCTTCTCCCCCATTCCTTTTAAAGGACTTACCGTACACTGTGCTTTAGCCGTTTTTTACAGCGCCAACCTTCCTGTTCATCGCGGTGTGTGTCTCTATCACCTTGGCTTTGCAAGGTATTAATTTTTTAGACAGCACTGGCCCTGCTTGCCTTGTCCCCCGCCTGCATAACGGGCTGGTGAAGGAAGCGATTTGTTGGTGTGTGTTCCTCTCTGACAGTCGGCCTTCCAGTTGCCGGTTTTATAGCGACTGCCGGCAACTTGACAGTCCATATAACCATATAACAATTACAACCCTTGACTCTTACACGGACATTGATTCCTACACATCCTCTGTTCTGGACTTTATAAACTCCACCATCAATAGTGTCACCTCCCTCAAACAGGTGACCATATACCCGAATCAGAAGCCATGGATGAACAGCGAGGTCAGGCTACTGCTGAAAGCACGGGACACCGCTTTCAGGTCAGGCGATGCTCGAGCCTACAGTTCATCCAGGGCTAACCTGAAGAGGGGCATCAGGAAGGCCAAGCACTGCCATAAGCTCAGGATTGAGGAGCACTTCAACAACAACTCCGACCCCCGACGCATGTGGCAAGGCATCCAGGCCATCACGGACTACAGACCCTCCAACATCACCCCCACATCCAGCGACGCCTCCTTCCTTGAGGAGCTTAATCACTTCTATGGCCGCTTCGACAGGGACAATCTAGAGACAGCCATCAAGGCTGTGCTACCTGCCGATCACCAACCCCTCACACTCACCCCCTACGACGTATACGTGGCACTGAGTAGGACTAATGCACGTAAAGCTGCTGGCCCTGACGGCATCCCCGGGCGCGTGCTCAGGGCCTGCGCTGCGCAGCTGACAGACATCTGGACTGACATCTTCAACCTGTCACTTGCCCAAGCAGTTGTCCCCACTTGCCTTAAAACCACCTCCATCGTGCCAGTGCCAAAACACTCCACTGCGGCAAGCCTCAACGACTTCCGCCCAGTTGCACTTACCCCCATCATCACCAAGTGCTTCGAGAGGCTGGTCCTGGCACACCTCAAAAGCTGCCTACCCCCCACACTGGATCCCTATCAGTTTGCCTACCGCAAGAACAGGAGTACGGAGGATGCCATCTCAACGGCACTTCACTCCGCCCTCTCCCACCTCGACAACAGAGACACTTACATAAGAATGCTGTTCATCGATTACAGCTCAGCATTCAACACCATTATACCATCAAAACTGATCACCAAACTCGGTAACCTGGGCATCGACCCCTCCCTCTGCAACTGGATACTGGACTTTCTAACCAACAGACCCCAGTCTGTGAGGTTAGACAAGCACACCTCTTCAACCCTCACCCTGAACACCGGCATTCCACAGGGCTGTGTGCTGAGCCCCCTCCTCTACTCCCTCTTCACCTATGACTGCACACCTGTACATGGTACTAACACCATCATCAAGTATGCAGATGATACAACGGTGATTGGCCTCATCAGCAACAACGATGAGCTGGCCTACAGGGAGGAGATCCAGCACTTAGCAGCATGGTGCGCTGACAACAACCTGGCCCTTAACTCCAAGAAGACCAAGGAGCTCATTGTAGACTTCAGGAAGTCCAGAGGCGGCACGCACACCCCCATCCACATTAACGGGACGGAGGTGGAACGTGTTTCTAGCTTCAGGTTCCTGGGAGTCAACATCTCCGATGACCTCTCTTGGACCCACAATACCTCTACTCTGATCAAGAAGGCTCATCAGCGTCTCTTCTTCCTGAGGAGACTGAAGAAGGTCCATCTGTCTCCTCAGATCCTGGTGAACTTCGACCGCTGCACCATCTAGAGCATCCTTACCAACTGCATCACAGTATGGTATGGCAACTGCTCTGTCTCCGACCGGAAGGCATTGCAGAGGGTGGTGAAAATTGCCCAACGCATCACCGGTTCCTCGCTCCCCTCCATTGAGTCTGTCCAAAGCAAGCGCTGTCTGCAGAGGGCGCTCAGCATCGCCAAGGACTGCTCTCACCCCAACCATGGACTGTTTACCCTCCTACCATCAGGGAGGCGCTACAGGTCTCTCCGTTGCCGAACCAGCAAGTCGAGGAACAGCTTCTTCCCTGCGGCTGTCACTCTACTCAACAACGTACCTCGGTGACTGCCAATCCCCCCCCCCCCCCCCCACCACCCCCCCCCCTGGACACTTATTATTATTTATTCAAATCGTTTGCTATGTCGCTCTTCAAGGGAGATGCTAAATGCATTTCGTTGTCTCTGTACTGTACACTGACAATGACAATTAAAATTGAATCTGAATCTGAATCTGAATCTAACAATTACAGCACGGAAACAGGCCATCTCGGCCCTACAAGTCCATGCCGAACAACTTTTTTTCCCTTAGTCCCACCTGCCAGCACTCATACCATAACCCTCCGCTGGCAGTCCGCTGAAAAATCGCCTGTGGGAGAGGCCCATGAATTTCACAATTCTCCTGATTCTGATCTTGGTGTGCATTTCCTGGGTGGATTTCCCAGAAAACTTCTGAAATATACTGGAGACTATTATGATCAAAGCTGATCCTGAAGAAGTTGGTTCAATTCTGACAAGGATGGACACCTCATCTTTAGTTTAGTTTGAGTTTAGAGATACAGCACGGAAACAAGCCCTTCGGCCCACCAGATATGCACCGACCAGTGATCCCCGCACACTAACACTATCCTACACACACCAGGGACAATTTACACTTATACCAAGCCAATTAACATACAAACCTGTACGTCTTTGGAGTGTGGGAGGAAACCAAAGATCTCTGAGAAAACCCACGCAGGTCACGGATAGAACTTATAAACTCCGTACAGACAGCAGCCATAGTCCGGATCAAATCTGGGTCTCCGGTGCTGCAAGCACTGTAAGGCAGCAACTCTACCGCTGTGACACCATGCCGCCAATGTGTTTTGCTCTTTGTGAATCAAACACCAGCCAATCTTTTCTTACACAAAGAACTGCAGATGCTGGTTTAAATCGAAGATAGACACAAAATGCTGGAGTAACTCAGTGGGACAGACAGCATCTCTGGATAGAAGGAATGGGTGATGTTTCGGGTCGAGACCCTTCTTCAGATGTCAGGGGAGAAGGAGATACATAGAGGACAAGAGGACATGACTTCAGAATTAAGGGACAGAAGTTTAGGGGTAACATGAGGGGGAACTTCTTTACTCAGAGAGTGGTAGCGGTGTGGAATGAGCTTCCAGTGGAAGTGGTGGAGGCAGGTTCATTGGTATCATTTAAAAATAAATTGGATAGGCATATGGATGAGAAGGGAATGGAGGGTTATGGTATGAGTGCAGGCAGGTGGGACTAAGGGAAAAAAAATTTTTGTTCGTCACGGACTTGTAGGGCCGAGATGGCCTGTGTCCGTGCTGTAATTGTTATATGGTTATATGGTTATAGATAAGGGATATATAAGATGTGAAAACAGGACAAAGGGGATGGAGATCAGGGAACGTGTAGAATAGATCATTGTTAGCTGGGAGAAATCCAGGTCTTCTGTTTTCACATGATTGATGTATGTACTGAGTAATGACCTTGATAAAAGGTTTAAAACAGGCAGTGCTGTAGCTATCAGCACTGCCTGTTATTTTTCTCATATTCTGTGACTAAATGTAAAAACACAACTGGTGCAGTGACAGGAGACAGAGTGATCCTGTGCTTCACAGAAATCCGTAGATCTGGAAGTTTGTCACATACAAGTAACGGGCAAGATTTACTGACTCTGTTGGAAGGTGCGATTGCTGGGTTTACACCAAAGAGAGACACAAAATGCAACAGGTCAGGCAGCATCTCTGGAGAAAAGGCATAGTTGACGTTTTGGGTCGAGACCTTTCTGCCTAATAAACCTTTCCTATTCAAGTACCTGTCCAAGTCCTTCTTGAAGATAGACAGAAAATGTGCTGGTGTATAGGCCCTGTCCCACTTAGGCAACTGTGGCAAAAATGCACCCACTCCACGACATTGACTACGACAAGCTGCCACCTAGTCAACGTTAAGCTACAACAAGATTTAATGATTACTAGACCAAGCGGGACCCGTTGGGTCCCTGTCACATGGGAGGGCTGGGCCCCGAACACAATATTCCACCACTCACCCATAGCCCGCCACTGCACAGGCACAGCTGACGTTTATAAAGTTTTAAATGGCAATAGCTTGTAAAAATAAGATCAATGTGAATGCATCTCACTCTCCCTCTTCAGTCCCCTTTTCCCCTTCTCCAGTATCCACCCTTCCCCCACCCTCCACCCCCCCTCCTCTGCTTCCCCGCCGCACCCCCTCCCTCCCCTCCTCTCTCTTCCCCCTCCCCTCCTCCATTACCTCACTTTCCCTCTTCCTACACCTCGCCTCCTCCATTCCCCCTCACCCCCCAGCACTTCCTCCCCTTCTCTTCATGCACGCTCTTAATTCCCCTCTCCTCCTCCCCTCCCCCACTCCTCCCTCACCTCTCCCTCCCTCTCCTTTCCCCTACCCTCTGTCACTCCCTCCCTTCCTCCATAACCCCTATCCCCTCCCTACCCTCCTCCACTCCCACGATCCCCATCCTCCACGACTCCTCACCTCCCCCCTATCCCAACCCCCCACCACTCTCCCTCCTCACTTCCACCACTTTCCCCACCCTCTGCCTCCCTACCCCCTCCTCTCCCTCAATCCCCCCAGTCTCCCTCCCCGGCTCCCCAGGATTTCGATGTAAACCGCCACGTCGCCGGTGGGGGGGGATTGGCTGAGCAGAAATTAAATTAAAATGCATCAAATGAAAAAACATACCCATGGAGCGATTGTGTACCCATTGTGAGCCAAGGCAAGGACAGGCAAAAGGAAAAATAGATGTTGGTCTGAAATACTGCAAAGGCCAGAACTGTGGCTGAGGACCCATTGGGTGTCCTATCTGGGGGCGCTGTTTGAATATTTTTTAAGTTAAAATGTTAATAACATAAAATATACCATCTATCTGAATTAAACTTGATACATCACACCAAAAGAATTGTGAGTGTGGGCCAAAAATTGTAGTGCTATCGTGTACCATTATGGCGTAATTTCAGGATTACATGGGCAGACTCACAGACCTAGAAACAAACAAAATGAGAGTTTTAGTAATATACTCGACCAACTGGGACCCATTGCGTCCCGTTCCACCAATGCAATATTCCACCACTTACCCACAGCCCCCAACTGAGCAGGCACGGCTCATTTCCTCTCATCCCCCAGCAATCCCTCCCCTTCCTCTGCACTCTCCTTCTTCTTCCCCTCTCCTCCCACCCTCACCCACTCCCTCCCTCACCGCTCACCCACTCTCCTTTCCCCTACCCTCAGTCACTACCTTCCTCCCTCCATAGCCCCATCCCCTCTCTACCCCCCTCCTCTACATCTATCTCCCTGCTCCCCCACTCCTCACCTCTCCCCTATCTCACTCCCCCACTAAACACATTGTTTAAATAAAATTTCTCCTCCTTCCCTTCCCTCTTCCCTCCCTCACCTCTCCCTCCCTCCTTTCCCCTACCCTCAGTACCCTGGAGCCAACATGGGAGGGTGAGGAGTGGCGTGGGGGGGGGCGTCAGCATCGGCGCTCACCTATCCTCCCCCCATACCCCCCTCAAGGAAAATTCAGTTTTTATTTTGTAAATGAAACCTCTCCCCTATTCCACCCCCCCCCCCCCCCCCCCCCCCCCCCCCCCCACAATTAAAACCTCAATGTTTTTTTTGTAAATGAAACCCCGCCCCCCAAGAATTTAATTTAAACTGATTTTTTTTTAAATCGCACCCGCCCTCCCTCCATTACCCCTCTCCCCTCCCCACCCCCTTGAGGTGGAAGCTGCTGATCCCATTGTAATGTCATTGTCAAGTGGAACACTGTTACGGGCAGTTTATGTAAATAAGATCCCATTGTGACGTCATAGCTGCTAACTGCCACTGTGATTTTTCTCCAACTGGATTTTGTAAAGTTGAAAGATGAGATTAACTTGAAAAATATAACATCAATCTGAATGAAACTTGATACACCACACCACCGGACAATGGTGGTAAGGTGGTCCAAAATTTGTAGTGCTATCATGTACTGTTTTGGCGTAATTCAGGGCATGATGGACATGCACGCACGCACACACACACCCACAGACAAGATGAGAGTTTTAGTAATATACTAGACCAAGTGCAGACCCGTTGGGTCTGCTCCCCCAATGCGCCCGTTCCCTACCCGTAGCCCCCACGGGAGACGTGGTCCTCCAACTCAAGCTGTTCCCGAATATAAGATTCCAGCACTCAGCAGTGTGGCTGTTTTTAAATGGCGTCTTTGAGGCGAGAGGCGGGAGCCAGCAGCCGTTATGGTCGCTGGCCAGCAGGAGGTGACAAAATGAGTGAGCGGGGGGCAGGGGGGAGAAGGATTTTATTAAAAATGTGTACATAAGCATGACAAAATTTAATCAGGATTGGATACTTGGAATGAAAAGTGAAATCTCTACCGAATTGGAAAAAATCTCGGTGTTTCTGCGTCTGGTGTTGGTGTAGCAACGAATCAAAGGCTGGCACCCACAGGCTGGCACCCATAAGACAGGCAGAAATACACACAGTTTTAAAGATAGATAGATAGATAGATAGATAGATAGATAGATAGATAGATAGATAGATAGATAGATAGATAGATAGATAGATAGATAGATAGATAGATAGATAGATTGTCAATAGGAGGTATTCACTGCACACCTTCAGTGCTCGAGTTATTTCCTTTTGCCTTGAACATGAATTCTACTGATCAATTTTTTTATTTCCTCAATCACATTTAATTGGGCCTACTGAAAGTTAAATCCAGCAATATTATACGGTGCAAAATTTGTAAAAATTCTTAAACATATGGTCCTTTGTCCGGTTCTATGCTTAGCTACTTAATCATTAATTATGGAATATGTAAATATAGAAATTACAACATTACAACAGGAAAATCACGTGGTCCATCCCCTATTTATTATAGTATAAAATACCTTGTATCTGATCATGAGAATGCTTAGCTCATACATGCCAAATAACCTTGTCAGAAAATATTTTTTTTAAGTTTTAAATCGTGCAATTAATTAGAAGAAAATATCAAGACAATTTCACTCCGACCTCCAAAGTATCAGAAATTAGTTCAAACCATCTCTGGGTGTGATTTAGCTTATTTCAAACCTAACTCTTATACAATGCATTGTCCAACCCAGCCAGGTTAATTTCCTCAATGATGACACACTGCCAGTTCACTGTGCAGGTAGTAAAATGCACATTTTACACCTTCTATCAAAATAAGCATTATCAAGCTTAAGGAACTAGCTACTGTACATCTTGATAAAGCTTTAATGTTTTCAAGATTATGCTGTGTATTAAGTATGACACAATGAATTGTATAAATAATTCATTCTAAAATCTATCTGTTACAATTGTCCAATAATAACCAAAACCAAATCGAAGCAATTAAGTTAAAATATCAGTTTATTTAGTATTTAGCAGTTTCATCCATGAGAATATCATTCACTCCATTGATTAATTATCTTACAAATATACATATACAACCGGTAAAGATAATAACTTAATTTCATGAAGACAGTATTTAGTGCAAGCATCAAAGGTCATGCAGACTTACAGTGTTCATTTTCATATTTCCAATTAAAAAATGTGGGACAAAAATGAATGCCTAGTTGAATAGATAGGTCATCAATTAGAAATATTGTTTGTATTAAAAGTCACCTGAAGATCCTAATATGTTGTATTTCAATGAAGTGAGTTGGAAAATATATTCACCACAATTTGATTGGCAAATAAACTTTATTTGTTGCTTAAAATGACAAAGAAAGCATGTCGAGCCAAACACACCAAACTGTACTGTTGATATGATGTTGAAATTGAATGGATTGTAATCTATGTGTGACATTAAAAATGGTCAATAACAAATATGATGTGTTTTGCTTAGATGAGAAAATCTGTACACTGGAGAAAAAATGAAATTTCAAATCCAATTTATAGAACTTTAGAGTACATTTGATATCCATATTGCAAGTTGAGATCATGTTAAAATGAGCATTTCCCACCAATTGTATTTTATATTGTGAAAAATATACATCCAAAATAACCAAACAATTGCAGCTTCAAATTAAATAGACAAAAGAGCACATGTCATAGAAGATACATTTAATGGGTTATTTATAATAAATTAACATTTTTATTTCCATTACATATTTTATAGCTATAGATAATTGTAAACAGAAACTATGTCAACTGACCATTTTGTGCAAAGGTATAAATTATATTAATTCATGATCAGTTGTAAAGTATTAAAATTGCACAATAATAATTCCATTCATTTAAGATAATGCAACTTCATCATGTGTGTGATTGTGTGCATTTGCACTTTATCTTCTTTCCTTCATGTATGTAGATGTACTAATTGATCTTTATTGCACTATAAAGGCACTAAACAGATCCGATTGTCTCGATCCAACGATATTTCAGAATCCCTCTGTTTACGAATGCTGCTCTTTGATTTTTGGCTTTGGGAAAATTATATTCACCTTTCCCAAAGCTGATTGTCAATACAAGACTGACCCCCGCAATCAATATAGAATAGTTTAGAATAGGATCGGTGGGCTAAGCATTTATAAACAAACAGAAACAGCCCAGGGAGAGTGCTGATGTTTGCATTCCAAGGTTGAAAATGTCCTTGCATTGCAAAGTTGTAAAATATTTATAAATAATTAATTTACAGTTTTGCAATGCTTTGTATATGGAAGAGTTTTCTCCTCGTGTCTCTAATGTGTTGAGTGGCAGATATGGAATATGACATAAATCACAAAAGGCAGGACAAATCAAAATAGGACGTACATGGTAAATGGTAGGGAATTGAAGAATACAGTTGAACAGAGGGATCTGGGAATAACCGTGCATAGTTCCTTGAAGGTGGAATCTCATATAGATAGGGTGGTAAAGAAAGCTTTTGGTATGCTAGCCTTTATAAATCAGAGCATTGAGTATAGAAGCTGGGATGTAATGTTAAAATTGTACAAGGCATTGGTGAGGCCAAATTTGGAGTATAGTGTACAATTTTGGTCGCCCAATTATAGAAAGGATGTCAACAAAATAGAGAGAGTACAGAGGAGATTTACTAGAATGTTGCCTGGGTTTCAACAACTAAGTTACAGAGATAGGTTGAATAAGTTAGGTCTTTATTCTCTGGAGCGCAGAAGGTTAAGGGGGGACTTGATAGAGGTCTTTAAAATGATGAGAGGGATAGACAGAGTTGATGTGGACAGACTTTTCCCTTTGAGAATAGGGAAGATTCAAACAAGAGGACATGACTTCAGAATTAAGGGACAGAAGTTTAGGGGTAACATGAGGGGGAACTTCTTTACTCAGAGAGTGGTAGCGGTGTGGACTGAGCTTCCAGTGGAAGTGTAGGAGGCAGGTTCGTTTGTATCATTTAAAAATAAATTGGATAGGCATATGGATGAGAAGGGAATGGAGGGTTATGGTATAAGTGCAGGCAGGTGGGACTAAGGGAAAAAAAGGTTGTTCGGCACGGACTTGTAGGGCCGAGATGGCCTGTTTCCGTGCTGTAATTGTTATATGGTTATATGGTTATATGGTTAAATTTACAGCCATGAAACGTATTTGTAATCCCTGAGATACTCGGTTAGTGGAAATGGCAGATATGTTTATGTTCTTAAAAGAAACATTGGTGAGTTAATAAGAGATGTAAAGGGCATTAACCAGATCTGACGATAATAGTTCACCGTATAGTTTAGTACGATTCAGTCATTGATTGCACAGTGAAAGATTAGGTGATTCCCAAGTTAGTAAACTTGCTGTGCATAGTATGTATGCTTTATAAGAACTGATGGCAGAACTATGCAGATTTGGCCCATTAACACCATCTGCGTGGATCAGAGAACAAACAGTCAATTTTTACCTACAACGATCAGTTAGAAGGCACTAATCAGAGGCATCATTTGTTCTAAAGTGCTGATTCTGAATCGAGGGATGTGTTGAATTGTGGACGGGGCTTGTGAATTCTACCCCATGCCTGCTGCCACATTGTCACTTGGATATTCCTTTTGCACTTCTAAAACAGGTAGCAGTAATGAATTTCTGCTACTGTTTGTATTGACCTGTTACTAAGCAATCACCATATTTGTGCATAAATATCCATTTGGTAACACGAGCAACAGATCTCCACTGCATTGTCCATGATTAGCAAAGTGTTGTTCTCTGCCTCAGTTGGTGGTGGATGCAGGTTCTCTGAATGCTTTCAACAGAGAGCTAGATCGGGCTCTTAAAAATAGCGGAGTCAGGGGATATGGGGAGAAGGAGGGAACTGGGTACTGATTGGGGATGATCAGCCATGATCGCATTGATTGGCGGTGCTGGCTTGAAGGGACGAATGGCCTCCTCCTGAACCTATTGTCTATTGTATTTCACACCATGCTGATGTTGTTCTGTTTTTTTTCAAGCTCTGTTCATTTGGCTTCTCTATGATGTCAAACCTCAAGATCTTCATGCTAAAAGAGAAGAACAATATGTCATATTTAATTTTCATATTAAATTTTGTGTCTTAAAATAAATTGCTTTTTAAAAAAAAGAAATATTCTAATAATTTTGCAACAAAATTGATTTTCAGGGTAGATTTTGCAACGTCAGCTTGTTTACATTGCCCTTCCTGACATGAACTACAATCGCTGACAGTGCAACCAGGTGAATGGACAGCGTTTGTCAGTCGCTGGAGTTTAGAAGAATGAGGGGGGGACCTCATTGAAACATACAGAATAGTGAAAGGCTTGGGTAGAGTGGATGTGAGAAGATGTTTCCACTAGCGGGAGAGTCTAGAACTAGAGGTCATAGCCTCAGAATTAAAGGACATTCTTTTAGGAAGGAGATGAGGATACATTTATTTAGTCAGAGGGTGGTAAATCTGTGGAATTCTTTGCCACAGAACGCTATATAGTCCAAGTCAGTGGATATTTTTAAGGCAGAGATAGATAGATTATTGATTAGTACGGGTGTCAGTGCTGGGAGAAAAGAGGAGAATGGGGTTAGGAGGGAGAGATAGATCAGCCATGATTGAATGGCGGAGTAGACTTGATGGGTCGAATGGCCTAATTCTACTCCTATTCCTTATGACCTTATGACAGTGGGGACTGGACAAGCAGCTTGGCTCCCCTTGACCCAACCAAATCAGTGAATTGTGAAATTAGGAGTGTAATAGAACTGAGAAGGAAACATCATTTGTTGAGGTGATTTCCCAAACACATTAGAAAGAAAAACAAACAGTAAACCAGGAGGAAAAAATGATCAAAAATAATCAAAATAAAGAAACAGAAATAATAAACAATGAAAACAAAACAATATTTCAAATTTTTAATAAATGCACCAAGAATTAAACATGAAGGAAAAACACTTCACAAATGCAATGGCGATGCTTTGGTTCTTCAAAAGGGTGATGGAAGGCCATTAACAATTAATATATTATTGAAAATATCTCTCCTAGCTAACATTGGCATGATTACAGCTCTAAAATGAGTCTTGTCCACATCAAGTGTGGTCTAACTTGCTGAGGTCCTGTCTTTACAATGTAAATATAGGAACTTTATAGCACTCAGTGTACATCAGTGGTGAGATCATCAATGAAGAGCTGTTAGTCTATCCATGTATTGGAGTTCTATATTTAATCATTTAAAGCTACTGTTGTATTTCCCAGAAAACTACAGTGAGTGCTTGGACCTTCCAAGATTGCATCAATTTATGTTCAATTTATTACTTTAAATAAGTACAGGCATCAGAGGTTATGGGGAGAAGGCAGGAGAATGGAGTTAGGAGGGAGAGATGGATCAACCATGATTGAACGGCGGAGTAGAATTGATGGGCCAAATGGCCGAATTCTACTCCCATTCCTTATGACCTTAAGATTGGAGTAAATTTGAAGCCATTCAATTAAATAGAATCATGAAATTTGTCAGCCCTTACTTTTTTATACTTTCCAACTTTCTGCAGAGGTTTCACTTCAGTTCCTTTGTAGGCAATGAAATGGATGAGGGTATTAATCCTGAAAAATAGTAGATAACAATATTATTATTTGCTTATTATTAGATTGATTCTTGATTGATTAACACAGAGCATTTTTTTGATTCATACCTGTGGTATAACATGGTGATGAATTGAATTGCCAACAATCCAGCAAACGATATCAAGAACATGAAACCGATGGGTTCGACGGTTAGATTTTCATTTCTTGAGAAAGAACCATTTGAGAGAATTTTGGGTAGCTTGATGTGTATGTCAGGACCGATGAGTTGCAGGAAGAATGTTGAAACGAGCCACAGGATATTTATAATGAAGAACAGGAAAGTGGCCTGGAAATAAAAGGATCTCTTTAAAACCTAGCACCAACAATAATATACACAATATTGCCTTTAAGTACAATGAGTGCAAAAATACATTGAACTAATCAGTATGGGTGGGTGGAGGAAGCTGGTGATTTACTGAACTGTGTAAATTGGCCATACATTTCTCCCATGGCAATTCTCTCATTTATAGCCTGTTTTACTCAAGGGATAAAGCCATAAAAAAATGTATCCTTTCATCCCTTACCTTAATGACTCATGTATTTTGTTTTTTCTTTAAACAAGAATGCATTTTTTTCACATTCAGTTTTGGCAAGGTTCTGTACAAATTGTGTAAATCCATTATATTTTGCGAGCTTAATAGATTAAGAGAAAGGCTGGCATGCCCTTCCTAATTTTAGTTTTTTTAAATTGCCATGTTCCTCTGTGCCTTTGTACTTCATCTTTCCATAGCCAAACATAAATGAATAAATAACAAGATTTTACATTTACAACTTATTAGATTCAGAACAAACACTGGTAACTAATCGCTACCTTGTTTCTCAGAGTGCTCAGATTTTTCGCAATCTCTTGCTGCCTCGCTTTGTCTTCATCAATTGGTTTAAGATACACCTCAATTAACTCAAACCAGAACGGGTTTTCCCTCTATGAATAAGAAATAGAGAATATTATTAATAAAATGTTTTGTTCCATCATTCTATGTGGCTGCCTTATTTTTTTCATTATTCAGGTGAATAGTTACATGCAACATTATAATTTTAAAATCCTTAACACACTTTGAACGACAGCACAGCAGTGCAGCAGTTAGTGCTGCTGCCTCAAACCACCAGGAACACATGTTCAATCAGGCTGTCATCTGTTATCAGGCAACTGAATCATCCCACCACAATCGGAGAGCAGTAGCTGAACTACTACAGTATCTCGAATTGTGAAAGGCTTGGATAGAGTGGATGTGGAGAGGATGTTTCCACTAGTGGGAATGTCTAGGACTAGAGGTCATCCTCCGAATTAAAGGATGTTGGGACTAGGGGAGAATACGTGTTCAGCACGGACTAGAAGGGTCAAGATGGCCTGTTTCCGTGCTGTAATTGTTATATGGTTATATGGTTATATGTTACTATAGGAAGATGAGGAAAAATGTCTTTAGTCTATGGAATTTTTTGCCAAGGAAGGGTGTGGAGGCCAAGTCAATGGATGTTTTTAAAGTAGAGATAGATAGGTTCTTGATTAGTACGGGTGTCAGGGGTTATGGGGAGAAGGCAGGAGAATGAGGTTAAGAGGGCAACATTGATCAGCCATGATTGAATGGCCGAGTAGACTTAATGGGCCAAAGGGCCTAATTCTGCTCCTATCACTTATGACCTTATGACCTTACTATCTACCTCTTTGGCGATCCTCGGACTGCACTTGATCGGACTTTGCTGGCTTTACCTTGCACTAAACGTTATTCCCATATCATGTATCTGTACACTGTAAATGGTTTGATTGTAATCATGTTTTAGTCTTGCTGCTGACTGGTTAGCACACAACAAAAGCTTTTCACTGAACCTCGGTACACGTGACAATAAACTAAGCTGAACTGAAACTCAACTCAACTCAACTCAATCATGGCTATGGGTGCTAAAGAGATTGCATGTTCTCCCCGGGACTGTGTGAGGTTCTATCCAAGTCTCTTGTTTCTCCCATCTCCCCAAACACTTCCTGGTAAACTAACTGGCCGCTGTCCACACATATTATTTTGGTAAGTGGCAAAGGAATCAAGGGTAAACTTATAGATATAGGTCAGAAATTAAGGCTGATAATTGGGCTGATAACTTTGTTCTGCTGGGAGCTGGCATCAACCCCATCATTGTTGAAGCCATGTTCTGCAGCAGATTAAGTTGGTAAATTAACTCCAAATGAAGCTGAGAGAAATGTGATTTGAAATAACTCACTTCATCAAGCTTTTCTTCAATGAGGTCAATATAGAGAGACTTTTCTTTTAAATTGTCAATCCAGTCTAAATGATAAAAAAGACACGAAATACACATTATTCACTGGCTCACTGCGATTGGATCCGTTGAGCATCAAAATTGGATCAATAAAACTTTTTCAGCCATTCAGTGATATAAAATTATAAAAGGACTGGACAAGCTAGATGCAGGAAAAATGTTCTCAATGTTGGGCGAGTCCAGAACCAAGGGCCACAGTCTTAGAATAAAGGGGAGGTCATTTAAGACTAAGGTGAGAAAAAACTTTTTCACCCAGAGTTGTGAATTTATGGAATTCCCTGCCACAGAGGGCAGTGGAGGCCAAATCACTGGATGGATTTAAGAGAGAGTTAGATAGAGCTCTTGGGGCTAGTGGAGTCAAGGGATATGGGGAGAAGGCAGGCATGGGTTATTGATAGGGGACGATCAGCCATGATCACAATGAATGGCGGTGCTGGCTCGAAGGGCTGAATGGCCTCCTCCTGCACCTATTTTCTATGTTTCTATGTTTCAATTTACATTGAAATAAAGTGATCCTTAAAGTGGATCTGCCACATATCTGATATTAGTGTGATAGATGCCATCATGAAATCCCAGTGAATGTATTTGCTGAGTGTCCCCGACATTACATTGGAGATTTAAATTCTCTGATTCTGTGCAAGATCAGACTCACAGAAAGTATTAGTTGAATGGGTAAAGTAACAAAGATAGTCATCTTTTTCTATTTTTTTTAAATCTATTTTCAGAAATAATAATCTTGAAGAAAATTATTCTTCCCTAAAGAGCTCTATAGTGCTAACATTAATTTTGAATATGTCGCGCCCTTCCTTAAAATCATAAAACAATTTCCTCCCCATCCACAACCTTACTGAACACACTTGTCATCTAGCAATAAAATATTAATACTCACTGTCTACAACTTTGGGTTCCAATATTTCAATTTCATCATTTGCACTAAAGGAAATAAAATAAAGACCCAACCGAATAATTAGAATATAGGACATCAGGAATTTAAAAAATGATACAAGATAAAACAAAATACACAAAGAAGAAAGACTATGGGTGTCCAGTCAATCTTACATACAGAAAAAGCCAACAAAAATCTCCAATCCAGAACAAAATAAGTCTCAGGTAAGTATGACACTCTCAAGAACACAACTCCAGATAGCATAGAAAGATGTGAAGTAAAGGGGAGATGCCCATATGTTATGAATGTTAGAATTCATAGCAAAAGGATTTGAGTATAGGAGCAGGGAGGTTCTACTGCAGTTGTACAGGGTCTTGGTGACACCACACCTGGAGTATTGCGTACAGTTTTGGTCTCCTAATCTGAGGAAGGACATTCTTGCCATAGAGGGAGTACAGAGAAGGTTCACCAGACTGATTCCTGGGATGTCAGGATTTTCATATGAAGAAAGACTGGATAGACACGGCTTGTACTCGCTAGAATTTAGAAGATTGACGGGGGGATCTTATAGAAACTTACAAAATTCTTAAGGGGTTGGACAGGCTAGAAGGAGGAAGATTGTTCCCGATGTTGGGGAAGTCCAGAACAAGGGGTCACAATTTAAGGATAATGGGGAAATCTTCTAGGACTGAGATGAGAAAAACATTTTTTACACAGAGAGTGGTGAATCTCTGGAATTCTCTGCCACAGAATGTAGTTGAGGGCAGTTCATTGGCTATATTTAAGAGGGAGCTAGATGTGGCCCTTGTGGCTAAAGGGATCGGGGGGTATGGAGAGAAGACAGGTACAGGATACTAAGTTGGATGATCAGCCATGATCATATTGAATGGCGGTGCAGGCTTGAAGGGCCGAATGGCCTACTCCTGCACTTATTTTCTATGTTTCTATGTTTCTATGCCATGGAAGGGAAAGGTGTTTTTGGTCACTAGCAAGAAATGTGTGCAAAATTATCAGCCACTTATCTTTGTAAGTTCAATTCCCCCGAAGTTAATAGAAACAAACGATAGGAAGAAAATACAACTTGGTACCAATAAATTGCTTCAGCAAATGTTCTGCTCGCATATTTTGGTGAGATAAAAATATTAATGTTTTAGATCTTTTGACTCTTGAAAACATACTTGGACTGACCTCTGCAAATCTAGCCTAGCTTTGATCATGTGTTTGGATTTTAGCCCACTATGCCAAAGACAAAGTATTTAGCTAATCCTCTTCACCTTGAACTATGTAAGAAAAAAGAGTTGCATTCATTCTTAATATCAGAATCCCATGTGTTATTCACAATTCCATTGAAAGGATAGTTGAACGTTTATAATGCAGGGAACAATCACAATATCAACCTCAGTTTATCTGATGAATCAAAGAAAGATTCCAATGATTCATGAGTGTCAAATTATATGTGTAAGATTACTACACCAATTGTAGTGTCCAAAGTGAGGACAACTCTTAGCTAATCCATGTTTTTACCTCAAGCAATCCTCCCTAAACTGTGTAGGAAATTGCAAGAACTCAGTGACGAAATGTAAGTTCACGAGTGCAATGAGATTTTTTTAATCTTATATCATCCAGCCGTAAACTTCTAAGATATACTTTGAGGGGGAAAGTAAAACCAAAGAAAATGTAACAAGCGAAAATTGTATCTCAAAACAAAGGAATCGGAAATAGAGAACAAAAAGTAGTAAGACATGTAATTAGAACCGGCTGAGATAGCACTAAGTACACTTTAATTTTACCAATCAGTATTAAAGACAGATACCTGTCACTTTGTTGAATTGCATCCTTTTTATCCTCTTTGATTACAAATTCAACATCCCAACAAATGCATTTCCATTTCTTTTCATATCGCTTAATCTGCTCAGGCTTCTTCTTGGTAGATTTCTTTGGAGTGGCACTTTCACGAGTGCCCCATGAAACGTTATTCATGTTCACCATAGAATAAATGGGCAGGAGCAAGTATCCGCTCGGAATGCAAATGATGTACAACAATCCGTATAGAACAAGGTGGAATTCCTGGGGATGCAGCAATGCTGTTGAGAGGAAGAGGACCACCATGGATATGAAGAACACGCCCGTTGGAGTAATGAAGGTTTTTTCCCGGATCATTTCACCTGAAAGGGAAAATACATATATTGGAATTTTTTCCAGCAAACAAGAGCAAAGAGACATTTTGTGGTCATTCACATCAAATAGCAATATGAACATGCACTGGCAGAACTGAAATGAGTCCACGTGAAGTTTCTTGTGTATTTAAAGATTACAATTAAAAGCACAAAGCACTTCTGCTATAACACTAGGATAAGTGCTTAACCAAGAAAACCAAGCCCAAAGCCAAAGTACTATCTAAACTGATAATACAAACTCATGCTGAGGACAATAACTAACTTCATATACAATAATTCTCGGCCTCAGAGGGCAGTGGAGGCCAGTTCTCTGGATGCATTCAAGAGAGAGCTAGATAGGGCTCTTAAAGATAGCGAAGTCAGGGGATATGGGGAGAAGGCAGGAACGGGGTACTGATTGGGGATGATCAGCCATGATCACATTGAATGGTGGTGCTGGCTCGAAGGGCAGAATGGGCTACTCCTGCATCTGTTGTCTATTCTCTATCTATCTATCTATCTAATCAGCTACCTACATGTTAACAAGCACATTTTAAACAACGATCATGTTGATGCAAGTATATAATTGGGGTTATCAAGTGGGCACCTCCCGTAACTAGTGTTTCATTAAGTTAGGCTCACGAAGGCTAGGGCAGTTTGTACTGGCGTCCCAGAACAACCCCCCCCCCCTTTGTTTTTCCCATTCATACCAGAATTTTCTAAATGCGATCTATCGTCAGCAAATGTTCAGTCTTTCCGCATTTTATCTATCCAATGATAGTTTAGACGAGGCTCATTTCATACTCAATTATAGGCCTGCTGGGAACAACATAAGGAGGGATTGTATGGCTGGGACTGTTTTCCCTGAAGCAAAGGAGGCTGAGAAGTAACACGATAGAGGTGTATAAAATGATGAGAAGCATAGATCAGTAGCCAGCTTTCTATTCTACGGGAAGAGTGTCTGAAAATAAAGGGCGCAAGTTTACGCCAGCAGGCAGAAGGTTTTAAGGGAACCTGAGGGGCAACGTTTTCACACAAACGGTAGGTGGTATCTGGAATCAATTGCCTGAAAAGGAGGTGGAGGCCAGAACAGTAACAATATTTCAGAGGCATCTAAACAGGCATGTGAATGAGCAGTGGCGGACTGGCCAAGGTGTCAGCTTGCCCGATGACAAGTGGGCCCCTGATGAAGTGATAGCAAGTGATGGCAAGTGGGCCCCTGGTAAATGTTAGCATTGTAGTTGTGGGTGAGACCCCTTTGTCTCCTGGCAACCAATATTTTTTGACCCAGTCCGCCACTGTGAATGAGTAAGACATAGAAGGATTTGGCATCAGTGGGATTAGTATAGAAAGGCAAGACGGTCGGCATAGACACGGTGTGCCAAAGTGGCTGCTTTTCGCCGCGCACTAGGCCTTGAAAATATATGTGTCGGAAAGGAACTGCAGATGCTGATTCACACCGAAGAGAGACACAACATGCTGGAGTAACTCAGTGGAACAGGCAGCATCTCTGGAGAGAAGGAATGGGTGACGTTTCGGGACCCCACTTTTCAAACAGCCATCAGCAACAGTGATTTCTTTTCCCTTCACATTTTTCTCCATCTGTGTGAGTCAATGGTTTCAGCCCTTCCTGAAACTGAGCAGACATTTTGTCTGTTTTTAATTGAAAGGCCTGCTGAGATTTAGAATAGTAGCTTTCACATCGTCACACCCATAGGTTTTGTAATTCAAAACTGATATGGCCACACCCACCAAGAAAGGCTCTGGAAACGGAAAGTTTGGGATATTAAAGGTGTGGTCGAGGCACAAAAATGCACAATGCAGGTGCTCTCTTTATTGGGCAAACATATGATATTAATAAATTAAGTGATGATTTGGCAGACTGTCTCAAAAATCCAGTCTGAACCCTCAGTCACAAATTAATTCAATACCAAAAGTGTAAGTAATCATTTTAATTCAACCTTTCCTTTTGCCTTGCCCTGGATGGTTGCGGAGCAGGGGGTGGTGTCCAGAAGGAGGGAAGTAAGATAATAAGATCAGAAGATCAGAAGTGATAGGAGCAGAATTGGGCCATTCGGCCCATCAAGTCTACTCCGCCATTCAATCATGGCTGATCTATCTCTCCTAACCCCATTCTCCTGCCTTCTCCCCGGAATCCCTGACACCAACCATATAACATATAACAATTACAGCACGGAAACAGGCCATCTCGGCCCTACAAGTCTGTGCCGAACAACTTTTTTCCCTTAGTCCCACCTGCCTGCACTCATACCATAACCCTCCATTCCCTTCTCATCCATATGCCTATCCAATTTATTTTTAAATGATACCAATGAACCTGCCTCCACCACTTCCACTGGAAGCTCATTCCACACCGCTACCACTCTCTGAGTAAAGAAGTTCCCCCTCATGTTACCCCTAAACTTCTGGCCCTTAATTCTGAAGTCATGTCCTCTTGTTTGAATCTTCCCTATTCTCAAAGGGAAAAGCTTGTCCACATCAACTCTGTCTATCCCTCTCATCATTTTAAAGACCTCTATCAAGTCCCCCCTTAACCTTCTGCGCTCCAGAGAATAAAGACCTAACCTATTCAACCTATCTTTGTAACTTAGTTGTTGAAACCCAGGCAACATTCTAGTAAATCTCCTCTGTACTCTCCCTATTTTGTTGACATCCTTCCTATAATTGGGCGACCAAAATTGTACACCATACTCCAGATTTGGTCTCACCAATGCCTTGTACAATTTTAACATTACATCCCAGCCTCTATACTCAAGTAGATCTTCAATAGGAGAAGTTTGGAGAAGTAATTAGTTAAGTAACAATATATAAGGCATATGGCATCTAAATGAGTGTGACAAAAATATTGGTGGAGAAATTCGCCAGTTGTACCACAAAATAGCAATGACTGCATGTTGACTTGCATTTTGGGTAGCATAAATGTCAAATCTGGCTAAGATGCAGAAGAACACATCGATTTCCAATGCCATCCATTATTTTCAGGGCCTCTTTTTAATAGAAAGAGTTCTGCCTTTCTTGCACTGCAGTGGAAATTTCTCCCTGGTGGTCAGCAGTTGATCTATGACATAGCAGTGGCTGAGTCTTGACTTGAATAGATTATTGACAAACTATTGACTAAAATGATCCACATATTAAATAATGAATTACAATGATAAAAATAAAAATTGATACGCAAGTCCGATATTATAATACAAGGGCACTCACCGATGATGGACATTATCGTTGCAATCATTAGGAAAGCATAAAAGATGCTCAGAACGGCAGCAATATTGATCTGGGTGTCCGATTTGACTTTGTAACAAATGAGTATATAGATGGCGGGAGGAATGACTCCTAGCGCCAGGGCAACATTTCCATTCCATTGAAACACAAAGGTAAATGATCCTGTGAAAGATATTGTATGGAAAATAATCATCTACATTGATTAACAAAAGGCATATTTTTAATCATTATGATTTGTTAAGGTGTTATTTTCTCTTACTAGCCTAACGAATATAATACCAGGTGAGGTGAAGATAGACATAAAAATGCTGGAGCAACTCAGCAGGTCAGGCAGCATCTCTGGAGAAAAGGCATAGGTAACGTTTCGGGTCGAGACCCTTCTTCAAACATTCCTTGCTACACATCTCGTCTGCTCCACTGCAAACTCTTCTCACAATATGCCTACTTTGAAATCTCCTTCCTAAACACCAGCCTTGTTGAATGAATGTTCTTTTTCCGTCACTGATAATCATCTGATGGATTACATATTAGATTACATCGGAAAATGTCCTGAAAATGTCCATTAGTAACAATCCCAAGCAAATTCCTGGCTCATATCTTATCGTCTCTTACCCATGAAAGCTCTTTTATGTTCACTCTCCCTTTTTCCACTGAGATCCTTTTGATTTTTTTTTGTAAATTGAAGTGTTGAAAAAGCAGAGCTTGTTGTTGATACTTTCTGAGGGCCACATATCACTGAGACTGAGAGTCTGAGGGCCACATATCACTGAGGGACTGAGGGCCACATATCTCTGAGCGCTGAACTTGTACACTGGACTTGATCTCATTCCTTTTATTTATTCATGTGATAGGAGCAGAATTAGGCCATTCAGCCCATCAAGTCTACTCTGCCATTCAATCATGGCTGATCTATCTCTCCCTCCCAATCCCATTCTCCTGCCTTCTCCCCATAACCCTTGACACCAGTACTAATCTATTTGGTGACAATAGCAGATTTAAATGTCACAAGTATGCATTTCATGCAATGTTTGACACCATGGGGCTGGAGAGATAATCTTATCTCCCAGTAGAGAGCATTACTTGATGACAATGAGAGCTGGAAGCACTGCAGGTCAGTATCAAAACCCATTGACACTCCCATTAAACCATGTGCATTGGTTTGATTCTGAATGCTGGATACTTTGAGGGTTACGTCTCACTCTGAGGCTATACAGCAATATTACAAACCTACTATTCACAAGGTGTCACTTCTGTAACTGGAGCCAAAGGATTTTCTTGAATCTAACATCCTTCATAATTAGATTGGCAGATCCTGCTGTGACAATTAATACATTCCATGTCTGACTGCAGAAACCTGAACTCTCATAATGGGGCACGGAAAAAAAAATCAATGCAGCTCCTATTGTATATACCTGAATGCAAAATCATCTTGATTTGTGGCAATGCTACCATTTTACAATATTGCTCATAAATAAAATAACCAGTGTATAAGTAGTGCATTATCATAGGTTATAGGTAAGAAGATATTGCATTTAGGGCATAATCACCTGCTATCATCAAAATCACAGTGGCAGGACCCAGGATTGAGGCGGCTGTTCCAATAATCTGGTACAAAATGTAGAGTTTGGAAATTGAAGGGTTTTTCTTTGATGTTTGCGCTGCACTGTCCAGAAGGTCGATTGTGTTTGCCAAAGTGGATGGCACCCAGCGACGTCGTTGGTTGTAGAATTCCTTGAATTCCTGCGGTGCATTGGTGTAGGCATCTGAGGCTGCGTTGTACTCCACTCGCCACCCCTGTTGCAACAGTAATGTGCAGAGCCAACGGTCTTCCCCTGTTGCAATTGATAGTCACACATTCACATTCAAAGTGCTTAGAATAGAAGATAGACACAAAATGCTGGAGTAACCCAGCAGGACAGGCAGCATCTCTGGAGAGAAGGAATGGGCGGCGTTTCAGTTTGAGACACTTCTTCAGGCTGATAGCCCTGTCCCACGGTACGAGTTCATTCCAAGAGCTCTCCCGTGTTTAAAAAAAATCAAACTCGTGGTAAGCATAGAGAATGAACGTAGTGGGTACGTCGGAGCTCGGGGACGTCTCTTAGCGGCTTGTAACACAAACGGCAGGTACTCGGGAAGACTCGCTAACGGCAGGTAAGCACAGGAAAACTCGTGAAGATTTTTCAACATGTTGAAAAATGTCCACGGGATCCCTGAGTACCGACGAGTGGCCAAAAAGAAAATCATTTTTTACACAGAGAGTGGTGAATCTGTGGACTTCTCTGCCACAGAAGGTAGTTGAGGCTAGTTCATTGGCTATATTTAAGAGGGAGTTAGATGTGGCCCTTGTGGCTAAAGGGATCAGGGGGTATGGAGAAAAGGCAGGGATGGGATACTGAGTTGGATGATCAGCCATGATCATATCGAATGGCGGTGCAGGCTCGAAGGGCCGAATGGCCTGCTCCTGCACCTATTTTCTATGTTTCTATTACCATCAATGTCTGAGTTCAAATCAGGGCAAACTCGGGAGAGCTTTTGGAATGAACTCGTGCCGTGGGACAGGGCTTTGAGTGATTAAATCAAAGGATATCTGCATCCAAATTGACTCAAGATTGCTGCATACACAAATCTATATCAAGTGCATAGAGTGTGTTTATTTTAGTGATTGTTCCAGTCTCTGGCATGTGGTTGCTGCATGTCACCCAATTGTAGGTATTGGCATTTGATCTAGTTGCCTGTCAGTGTACATTATCTACTCGTGTCAAAGCAAGTTCTCAGATTCCTCCTTTGAAATAAATGTTTGTGTTTTAGCTGCTCCTATTTTCTTAACACACAGCAGAATAAATTAACTTGAGAGCCTGCCAAATATTTCAATGTACCACTGCTAGGTCAAAATAATCCTTTTCAGACCGACAAATACTATTAACTGGCTGCCAAGATTGTGACAGGAGATCAGGATAACTTATGCAGAAATTCTAGCTGAGTGTAAAACTGAAAGTAGACAGGTTACATATGTTATTTTTTACCTTGATCGTATTGGACAAAGTGTTGTGCTTCAGTTGCGGTTGTGGTGTATTTTTTCATAACATTGTCATCCATCAGGGCCGCCGCCCTGAACAAGCTGAAACAACCTGGACTGCACAGCACGCAGCCCAGCACATGTTCAGCTGTCTTCTGGAGCCAGTGGCCAACAGCATACTCAAACTTCTGGTACCACACCATCGGACCTTTGACAAAAGGCAAATTTTACACTTTACAGTGTTGCGTAATTTTGTTACATTTTGAAATCTGATATTCAGTTTAGTTTAGAGATACAGCACGGAAACACCGAGCAATCCCCACACATTAACACTATCCTACACACACTATAGGGACAATTTACATTTTTACCAAGCCAATGAACCTACCAGATTCCTCCTTTGAAATAAATGTTTGTGCTTTAGCTGCTCCTATTTTCTTAACACACAGCAGAATAAATTAACTTGAACCTACCAGTTCATTGGCTATATTTAAGAGGGAGTTAGATGTGGCTCTTGTGGCTAAAGGGATCAGGGGGTATGGAGAGAAGGCAGGTATGGGATACTGAGTTGGATGATCAGCCATGATCATATTGAATGGCGGTGCAGGCTCGAAGGGCCGAATGGCCTACTCCTGCACCTATTTTATATGTTTCTATGTTTCTAAATACATCTAGTAATTGAATACACCCAGCATCTTGAAATCATCCAGTGAATTGGCCTCCACTGCCTCCTGTGGCAGAGAATTCCACAGATTCATAAATCTCTGGGTGAAAATGTGTTTCCTCATCCTCGTTCTGAATGGCTTGCCCCTTATTCCTAAACTGTGACCCCTGCTTCTGGACTCCCCCAACACCAGGAACAATTTTCCTGCGTCTAGCCTGTCCAATCCTTTATGGATTTTTTATGATTCTAAAAGATGCCCTCTCATCCTTCTAAATTCAAGTGAATATAAGCCCAGTCGAGCCATTCTTTCATCATATGTGGGTCCCGCCATCCCGAGGATTAACCTGGTGAGAGCTCAATAGGATATCGTACCAACTCCTGTAGGATGTATTCTCCCACACGCAGCCCCTACGTGGGGATATCGTCTCAGCCTGTCCACCAGTAAGATCAACGCAGAGGGCTGGAAGTCAGTATCACCGTCCAACGCCAGAATATAGGTGTTTTCCTTCTCGTTCTTTAAAAAACAAAAAAACAAAACGAATTGCAATACAGAATGTCACAAGATGGATTATAAAAGAAGCCTTGTGTTAAACATGTTTCCTATCCTCTCTCAGTCTAAAGAAGGGTCTGCCATTCGTCACCCATTCCTTCTCTCCAGAGATGCTGCCTGTCCCGTTGAGTTACTCCAGCATTTTGTGTCTGCCTTCGGTGTAAACCAGCATCTGCAGTCCCTTCCTACACATTTTGCCTGATTGATGGGCTTGGTTGCATGGAACATAGAGCACTCTGGATCGGGTCACTGACCAAGACAGGGGGACTTCAGCTGCTTCTGGGTGGACGGCTTGAAGTCCTCACCTCGGCTAAGCATTTACCAATCTGTAGCAACTCTGATTCCACCCAGTGAGCTCCGCACCAGGGGATTTGTGGGAGAATCTTGGATACAAGAACTCCAGTCCAATGAATGATTGAAAGGCTGGGAGGATATACTCCTGCTCACTTGGCAGACTGGCTTAGCTCCAGAGGCAACCCCTTTCTCCCCAAAGCTGTCTTCTCCCCTAAACCTGTCTTCACACCTCTTGAATTGACAGTTTTCGAGAGGGCTGAAAACCCAGCAGGATAGGATTGAATCTCCAAAGCCATTTAATATGGCCCTACCTTTCCACAAAGCACAAAGCAAGTTCGAAATTCAACGCTGATCATTGGCACCACCACTACTTTGCAAACGATCAAGGTCAAATTTCCAATCTTGACTCTCTGAACTTTATGACTGTGGAGTCATAGTGAGTCATGGAGTGATACAGTGTGGAAACAGGCCCTTCGGCCCAACTTGCCCACACCGGCCAACATGTCCCAGCCACACTAGTCCCAGCTGCCTGCATTTGGTCCATATCCCTCCAAACCTGTCCTATCCATGCACCTGGCTAACTGTTTCTTAAATAACCATATAACCATGTAACAATTACAGCACAGAAACAGGCCATCTCGACCCTTCTAGTCCGTGCCGAACACGTATTCTTCCCTAGTCCCATATACCTGCGTTCAGACCATAACCCTCCATACCTTTCCCGTCCATATAACTATCCAATTTATTTTTAAATGATAAAAACGAACCTGCCTCCACCACCTTCACTGGAAGCTCATTCCACACAGCCACCACTCTCTGAGTAAAGAAGTTCCCCCTCATGTTACCCCTAAACTTCTGTCCCTTAATTCTCAAGTCATGTCCCCTTGTTTGAATCTTCCCTACTCTCAGTGGGAAAAGCTTATCCACGTCAAATGTTGGGATAGTCTCTGCCTCATCTACCTCCTCTGGCAGCTTGTTCCACACATCCACCACCCTGTACATGCATTTTTGGTGCTGGATATCAAGAAACATTCCTCACCTTTAAGGTATTTTCATTCGATACTTCATCTTCAAATCTTCCTGACAGGGTAGTGTACTTCCTGCTTAACTTCCATCCCAGCAGATAATACATGTACATGATCTGTAAATACATTTAGAGAATGTTGACATACGTATGGCTAGACAAACAGTAAAATATACATAATAAACAGTCTTGTTACATAAATCATTAACTGTTAAACAGGTTTAGCAGGGTGTCCAAAAGAAGAATTGTAAACATTCCAAAGAGTTGAATGTGAGCTCAGATCGAAAATGGTATTCAGTATCTTGGCTGGCGTGGAAGTGCATTTTCCCAATTCTCAGCCAAATCACTAAAAATGTCTATGTGTCACAAATATCTGATCAGACTTTAAATGTTTTTTTTCCTCTTCCTGTGTGTTGCACCGGACACATTGCAACTTTGATCCCAATCGTTAAAATAAACCACTAAAAAGACTTTCCAAATCACCAAGTAACATGACAACACCTTTTAGTAGGGGTTAACATAGAAACATAGAAAATAGGTGCAGGAGTAGAGGCCATTCAGCCCTTCGAGCCTGCACCGCCATTCAATATGATCATGGCTGATCATCCAACTCAGTATCCCGTACCTGCCTTCTCTCCATACCCTCTGATCCCTTTAGCCACAAGGGCCACATCTAACTCCCTCTTAAATATAGCCAATGAACTGGCCTCAACTACCTTCTGTGGCAGAGAATTCCACAGATTCGCCACTCTCTGTGTGAAAAATGTTTTTCTCATCTCGGTCCTGAAAGACTTCCCCCTTATCCTTAAACTGTGGGTACCGTCTGGTTGTTGCAAAATGCACATTGTGAATTGATGTTGCCGCTTTTAGTTGGTGACTGAGTTGACAACTAACGAGACGACTTAATCCTTGACATTATTGAGTGTCTGTGATGCTGCAGGTGTACATATCTAGGTTACAGGTAAGTATTCCAACATAATAACACATGCCTTGTAAATGATGGAAAGACTCGACGGGGTCCAGTGTAAAAAGTCACCCAATATTTAAACACACCTGAGACCATCTCTTCTTGTGCCGGATTTTCTGTTTGTCTTTCAAATGAACATGAATGGTGTTTCCGTATGGGAGTGTGTAGCAGATTCTTCCACCGTAAGGTGTCTCCATTATGGTTTGCCTTAGAATGTCATCATCTTCCAGTTCATCCTTAGAAGTGCATTTTTCCCGCGAAAATATCCTGTTTAATAAAAAGTTCAGTTTCAGGAATTTAGTAACATGCTCCTTCTTGAAATTGGAATCCATGACATTTTGTTTCTTAGTATGATGTAAGTTACATGCATCAGTGATGCTGGAACAATTGCAATTGCAGGCCAACTATTCGCTTGGAGTGAGTAGCATCACATCAAAGCTTTCTCAGAAACTCTCGATCTTGTAGCAATAGGTTAAAACTGGTTGCCAGATTCATTTCGCAACACAATGTGTAGCTGAGAGGCGAGGGCTTGGGAATATCACAATGCATTTTATATGGAGGACATTGCATTCATAGCAAATGTAAGATAGTTCCAGTACCTGTAAATGTCCTCCATTGTCGAAACAAGGCTCATCACATAGTCATTCACAACTCTCTGCTGCGTACTTTCATCGGGTCCCACAAAAGTAAATGCATCATCAAAGTAAATGTGTGTTTCAAAGTCAAAATTGTCTTTGTGTGATTTTAAAGTATATGGTTTGTATTTATCAAGCCTGCAAAGAGAAATGGTCAAATGAGATAAACATATACTATTGTAACAGTGGCTGCATTTTATGGAAGCAGTTAATATATGATTTCTTAAGTCAGTAAAAGATGAGGTCCAAAGATAATTTTAATTAACATATGTTAAGTTATTGTAATTGGGCTATGCTGAAGAAGTTATTACATTTTTGTGAGGCAGGCTCTATAAGCTTGGCTGGAAAGCCATTAGCTTTTGTTTAGGAAGGAACTGCAGATGCTGGTTTAAATCTATCTCCAGAGACGCTGTCTGGCATGCTGTGTCATCGCAGCTTTTTGTGTCTCTCATTAGCTTTTGTTGTTAAATGTTGTCAGTGCTATGTGGGGACATCCCGTGCATCATTGTTTAAAAATAAGTAGGCTCATTTTCGACAGATGATCTGAAGATGGGAATAACTTCCCAGCAAAAAATGAGTTGGGTCATGCAGATTATATTGTTTAGTCATGGAGTCAAAGCGCTGCACAGCACGGAAACAGGCCTTTCGGCCCAACTTGCCGTTACCAACCAATGTGCCCTCATCTACGTTGGACCCACCTGCCTGCATGTGGCCCGTATCCCTCTAAACCTTTCCTATCCATGTACCTGGCCAAATGTCGTATAAGTGTTCTCCACCGTAAATGAGGGGCAATAACCTGGCCATTCTACTGCTGAATCTCGCCCTTCACCACCATTATTCAAACCCTCGCCAGATGTGCAGTGGTGCTCGTGTCCAGGAGATTATTTGGGGGGCCTTTTTTGCCGAGTTTATTTCTCAGCAATACAGCCAACTTTGAGAAAATAAGTCAAGGGCAGAAAGTCCACATTCAATTATAAATGCCACTACAGTACTAAAGGGCCTGCCCCACATGGGCGTCATTTGCGCGTCATTTACTCGAGATCATTTACGCACCGTGACGCGCATGTGATGCGCGCATGACGTGCATAACGAGCATTACGTGCGCATGGAGCGTTGTGACGTAGGCAGTGACCCGCGGTCGCGCGCGGCGCCTCAGGATTTTGGGATTCTCAAAATCTTTGTGCGCTACCTGCGTGATGCGCAAATGGCGCCAAAGTGGGACATGCCCTTAACACATTTCGTCACTTGGAGATACACAGTTAAATACATGACTGAGGATACATATATGCTTCCAGGAAACTGTGGTTTGAAAATTATATCAAGGAAATTAGTAGAACCATCCGTCGGCTCTTTGATGTGGTGCAACCTGAGCATACTGATCTAAGTAGTTGAATTACAAGTTTGGCAATGATTGAATACTGTTGACTTAGCTCAGGATGACAACTATAGTTTATCTCTGTGGTTAAAATCCTTGAAAAAAGCACCACAAGTAATTTTTAAAAGCATTATTAGACGGCAGTTCCTGGAAATGTACCTGAATATTGAATTGAGGATCTTTTCCATTTCATCCACGTTCTCGTGCCACATTGTTGCGCACAGATATATCATCACATGGTCTGATTTCCTGTTTAAAAATATATTTATTGTGAAAATCAAGTACAAAGTCTACAATATTAGAAATCTGTAATAAAGTATCGATCTGGTATTTGAATCAGTGAGCATTTGGGGAAAGTATTTTATGTTCCATTTACTTAGGATAGTACTTGGCATTAATTTACGGGCGGCACGGTGGCGTAGCGGTTGAGTTGCTGCCTTACAGCGCCAGAGATCCGGGTTTGATACTGACTACGGGTCCTGTCTGTACGGAGTTTGTACGTTCTCCCCGTGACCTGCGTGGGTTTTCTCCAAGATCTTCAGTTTCCTCCCACGCTCCAAGGACAAACATGTTTGTAGGTTAATTGGCTTGGAATAAAAAATGTAAATTGTCCGTAGTGTGTGTAGGATAGTGTTAATATGCGGGAATTGTTGGTCAGCGCTGACTCGGTAGGCCGAAGGGCCTGTTTCCACACTGTATCTCTAAACTAAACAAATACCCTATACGTTTAGTCAGTCACTGTCGCCTATCACAATTTGGTTGCGATTTCTTGCGGTTCCAACGTAACCCCACCACTCGCCACATCTTCCCATCTCCCCCCTATGTATGCCTTCCGCAAAGACCGCTCCCTCCGCAACTCCCTTGTCAATTCTTCCCTTCCCTCCCGCACCACCCCCTCCCCGGGTACTTTCCGTTGCAACCGCAAGAAATGCAACACCTGGCCCTTCATCTCCCCCCTCGACTCCATTCAAGGACCCAAGCAATTGTTCCAGGTGCGACAAAGGTTCACCTGCATCTCCTCCAACCTCATCTACTGCATCCTCTGCTCTAGGTGTCAGCTGATTTACATCGGGGAGACTAAGCGTAGGTTGGGCGATCGTTTCGCCGAACACCTCCGCTCAGTCCGCTATAACCAACCTGATCTCCCGGTGGCTCAGCACTTCAACTCCCCCTCCCATTCCCAATCCGACCTCTCTGTCCTGGGTCTCCTCCATTGCCAGAGTGAGCAACAGCGGAAATTGGAGGAACAGCACCTCATATTCCGCCTGGGGACCTTGCGTCCGGATGGCATGAACGTTGAATTCTCCCAATTTTGCTAGCCCTTGCTGTCTCCTCCCCTTCCTTAACCCTCGAGCTGTCTCCTCCCATCCTCCCGCCCTCGGGCTCCTCCTCCTCCCCTTTTCCTTCCTTCTCCCCCCCCACCCCCCACCAGTCTGAAGAAGGGTTTCGGCCCAAAACGTTGCCTATTTCCTTCGCTCCATAGATGCTGCTGCACCCGCTGAGTTTCTCCAGCAATTTTGTGTACCTTTGGTTAAATATAGTTACTTTTCAGCTGAATTACAGGATGAATTGTCAGAATGTTTTATGAAGAGAAAGGGAAAGATATTGGACATATTTTTTCTCTGATTAGTATCGTTCCTCACATAGGTTTCTCAGTAAAAAAATGTAGTATTGCCTTTCCATGTAATGAAGATCACATGATGCCAGTAGATGCAGTAAATTACGGAAAGGTGTCATTTAAAAAAAAATCTTGCACTCCACTGCACATTAAACACTGCAATGCAAAAAGGATCTCTGCAGACTTGGCTGAAGTTGTTCAAAGGAATTCCCCTTAGGGGAAGGATTAACCAAATAAGAAACATTTACTTCTGTTATTCACTAAGGTGACAGGGTTGAGGAAATGGCAACAGAATGGTAACAGTGAAACGAAGTGCATTGCATTTGAACCGCCTTGTACAATGCAAATCTGAAGAAATAGTTTGTGCTGTTTTAGCAGCGTGTGAAATTCTAACGATATTTACGTTATATATATATATAATGAAAATGTACCTTTTGATTTCCTCAATTCGCTTTTTCTGGACCCGTATGTTGAGCAGCATTGATTGTTCCATGAAGGCAGCTTCATATAGCCATCGAACAAAGAGATGGGATGTCCTTTCAATCCTTTGAAGGGGCTGGCCCCACACATAGTAAGTTGAGAAAAATAGCCCAAGCCAAAAGCATATTGCTGAAGTGCCAAGAAGTGCCAAACCAACTCGGCTGGTATTTAAGAATCCCTGTGCTCTGCAAAGGCTCTGTGGGATTTCTAAAAGGAGGATTCGTACAGGATCGACTTCTTGGACAGTTATTAAATCATTGCAAAAGAGGGTGAGGTTGAAGGTGGGCCCTTCACTGTACTTGTTGGAACTATCATAAAGCACTATCAAAATGGCAATGAATACCACAGGGAAGGCTAATATGGATGGCAGCATGAAACTTCGCCTGACTGCATGCATTTTGCACACCAGGACCCCAAACCAGTGGCAAAGTACAGAAGAACATGCCTGCACCCCAAAGAGACCCAAAACAATATTTAGTTCAAATTGAGAGACTGTTTTCAAATCTACCCAGTCATACTTCTTAATTGGAATCCATGCCGCAACTACACCAAAGGTGACGAGAATTCTAACTGCACTACTACAAACGTAGGTAAGATTTCTATTGCCACGTAGGCTTTCCCTTATATTTTGCAGGAATCCAATTTTACAGAAGGATGTAAAGTTTTCCCACCAATTGAGAGATAATACTGTTAAGGAAACTATTGCTATGGCTACGTACATCTGAAGGTATTGGGGGGTGTCTGATTGCTGCAGGGAATTGTGGACTAAAATGAAAAGCAAGAGGCCTAGAAAAGTCAACCCAAAACCAATGAGGGGGAATAGCAAGGCAACCCCCAGATGTTTCAACTCATACATTATTTGTAGGAATGAAGGAAACAGACAGACACCATTCAAAATGCAGAGATTTGTGATGACATCAAACTGAGGCAAGCAGACCAGCACCAGAACTGAAGTGGCAAGTGCGATAATTGCTTCAATGAAGCATACCTGGCACAATTAAAAATGGTGGGTGGGGTTGGAGGAAGTTGGGAGTGAAGAAGGAGGCAGGGTAGAAACAAAAATACAATTTAGAACTTTAAATACAAGTGTTGTAATATACTTTAAAAGTTGTAATATACTTTAAAATGTCGATATGCAAATTCCAAAGTTAAATCCAAATTCCAAAGTTACAGAGATAGGTTGAATAAGTTAGGTCTTTATTCTCTGGAGCGCTGAAGGTTAAGGGGGGACTTGATAGAGGTCTTTAAAATGATGAGAGGGATAGACAGAGTTGATGTGGACAAGCTTTTCCCTTTGAGAATAGGGAAGATTCAAACAAGAGGACATGACTTCAGAATTAAGGGACAGAAATTTAGGGATAACATGAGGGGGAACTTCTTTACTCAGAGAGTGGTAGCGGTGTGGAATGAGCTTCCAGTGGAAGTGGTGTCGGCAGGTTCGTTGGTATCATTTAAAAATAAATTGGATAGGCATATGGATGAGAAAGGAATGGAGGGTTATGGTATGAGTGCAGGCAGGTGGGACTAAGGGGAAAAAAGTTGTTCGGCACGGACTTGTAGGGCCGAGATGGCCTGTTTCCGTGCTGTAATTGTTATATGGTTATATGGTTAAATCCAAATGAAGTCATCTTGCACATTTAAAACTGTCACTAACACGAGTCCTCCAAGAATGAGAAAAGCATTATTAACCCTAGAGTATTCATTGATTAAAATATATAAACATAAAATTTCATTCTATAGAAAGATTCCAATTGATCCTAATTTCACACTTTGCTTGTATAAACTCTATTCCATTTGATAATGTTTTATTTTTGTCATTACACTTCCGATCCACTTAAAGTTAGATTATATAATTTTCTTCATGTAATGATGTAATTTGCAGATTACATAAACGATGACTTTCTTCCCATATGATGAAATGTGCAGCTGCCTTTGGCAGATTCGCGAGATACAAACAAAGACTTGGACATTGTTCAAAATGTGAACACCAGGAGCAGGTCTCGGCCTTGTGGCCTCTTAACCTTGTTCCATGATTCAAGCAGGTAATTAGTAATCTCATCATCACTCAGCTCTATTTTCCTGCTAAATCCCCATGATTGAATCTATGTTTAAAAGGCTATCTGAACCTTGCAAATATTTGATGGCTCACCATCCACAACTGTCTGGAATAGAGAATATGATGATTCCTCCTTATCTCAAAATTGTCGCTAACCTCTTAACCTGAAACTGCACTGGCTATTTCTGGATTTTCCTATTGAGGGAGAACTTCTCTCAGATCCACTTTTCCAACACACTGAGGTTCCTGCATATTGGTGAGATCACCGACTCAAACTAATATCGTTTAGTTGAGCTTCTGATGTCAAAGATACAGTGCGGAAACAGGCTCTTTGGCCACAGAGTCCACACCGACCATCATCGATCACCTGTTCACATTCGTTCTATGTTAACCACTTCCCCATCCACTCCACACAGACTAAGAACAATTTACAGAGGCCAATTAACCAACAATTAACCAACAAACCTATATGTCTTTGGGATGTGGGAAGAAACCAGAGCACCCGGAGGAAGCCCACACTGTCAACTCCACACAGACAGAACCCCAGGTCAGGATCGAACCTGGGTCTCCAGTACTGTGAGGCAGCAGCTCTACCAGCTGAGCCACTGTGCTGCCCTGACTCAATGATATTTAATATGGTTTAAATATTGATATTTTTCTCTTTTTTACTTTTTACGTCCATTTGCGAGATTACTTAAAAAGGTTAACTGTAAACACTTCCAGAGTTGATAACCCTTTCAAGAACATAGATAATTAAATAAAACCAGTGCACTGAAAACTAATATGTCTCCTTCAGAATAGATTCAGGGAAAGTAAATGTGCTAGGATTTAACATTTTCACTCATTTATTTTTGTCAAGTCATTAACAGCATATCAACAAATGCATAAAAAATTGTACAATTTATACTTTTTTAAAAGTACAGTATAATTTAGAATAACTTAAACTTTAAATGTGATTGAAGGCTGGTGTTAAATGTTTTATTGGGAAGGTCTTTCCACAGAGTTCTTACCCACCTTACTTTTAATTAATGAGATATTTACATTGTCATCCATGAGAATATGATTTCAGTTTCTAAAGCCAATGTATCTATTGATTATCTGCTGACAGTATGACTTTGAAAAGTAACAATTCATTTTACTAAACCTCCATTGATGTGTTTTAAAATGTGAATACTAAAATAAAGGCAGCTCAACTTACCATGGCTAGAACACCTTTTGGTGGACTAGAGGATGATCTAAATGATGTTTTCCACAATGCTTTTGTAAATGCTAAAACATTCGGCACCACTAATACACAGGCCAAGATAAGATGAGTAAAAGGTTTGTTTTCAAAGGGCGAATTAGCACTTGAAATGCTGATCAATAAAAGAAGACTAGACTGCAAAGCAAAATGTAATATTTTTCAGTGTAAGTATGGCTGGCAGAAGGTAAAATGTAACATCAAAAACAATATGACTTTAATATTTAAGGTTCATGGTGACAGAGTGAATTCCAGTTTCTCTTCTGCTGAGACCATAATGAGCAACATTTCTCACTTAGCTCATTTGTGTGAAAAAAATACATCACTGCATCGCAAACCCATCGTGCAGTTATTGGTGCGAAGCAATAACAAATAATGTTCAGAAACAAGGAAGAACAGATGCTGGTTTACAAAACAAGGCATCATCTCTGGAGAACATGGATAGGTGACTTTCCAGGTTGGGACCCTTCTTCAGGCAGATTGTGGGGGTGGTGGGTGTGGAAGAGAAAGCTGGAGGTGGAGAAGCAGGGTAAAGTCTGGCAAGTAATCAAGTAATAGGTAGATGCAGGAGAGGAGTGGGGGGGGGGGGGGGGGGGGGGGGGTGATGATTGGACAAATGGAGATAAAAAGGTAGAAGGTATGGACACAAATGCCAGAGATGAAAAAGAAGTAGAAGGTATGAGAAGGAAAAGGATTGAAGAGGTTGAAGGAATTGTGAAGAAGGAAGGAAGGAAGGAAGGAAGGAAGGAAGGAAGGAAGGAAGGAAGGAAGGTGGAATGGGAGGGAGGGAGGGAGGGAGGGAGGGAGGGAGGGAAGGGAGGAGGAGGGAGTAAGGGTCCAGGGAGGAGGAGGGGGGCAAGGAGGGGGGAGGAGGGGAGGGAGGAAGGGGAAAGGAAAGAAGGAAGAGAGAGGAAGGAAGGGGAAGGAAGGAAGGAAGGAAGGAAGGAAGGAAGGAAGGAATGTCACAGGGAGTGGAGAAATAGGTGTAAGTCCAGATGGGGCACAGGGGAGGGAGTGGGGAAGGAAAGGGGAGAGAGTTGGGGGAAAAAAGGGTGGGTTTGTAGTTGCCCAAAATTGGAGGATTCAATGATCATACCCTTAGACTGTAAGCTCCCCAAGTGGAATATGAGGAGATGTTAAGGTTTATTGTTAAAGATTATTATTGTAAAACATTGTTTCCTGGATTCCTTTCCTTTCCAGCCAGTCCCCGTTCAAGCAAATCAAAGGTTTAGCGTTCAATTCCAGTATACCAAAGGATGAGTATAACAAAGTAAGACACAAAGTGCTGGAGTGACTCAGCAGGACAACAAAGGGAGTATGGGGAACCAGCTGGGAACAGACTTCACCACCTCCTCAATTCACTGTTGCACTGAACACCACAGCCCCACCTGGCTCGGACCTGCCCCTCAAAGAGTGGGTCGCCCTGAACCGGCTCCGTACAGGGGTCGGCCGGTTCAACGCCGTTTGTAGTTGAATCGGCCGACCCCTTCTGCAGTTGTAGAGGGCTCTGGTGAGTATTGTATACAGTTTTGGTCTCCTAATTTGTGGAAGGACATCCTTGTGATTGAGGCAGTGCAGCGTAGGTTCACGAGATTGATCCCTGGGATGGCGGGACTGTCATATGAGGAAAGATTGAAAAGACTAGGCTTGTATTCACTGGAGTTTAGAAGGATGAGGGGTTAGATCTAATAGAAACATATAAAATTATAAAATGAGTGGACAAGCTAGATGCAGGAAAAATGTTCCCATTGTTGGGCGAGTCCAGACCCAGGGGCCACACAGTGTTAGAATAAAGGGGAGGTCATTTAAGACTGAGGTGAGAAAAAACTTTTTCACCCAGAGAGTTGTGAATTTATGGAATTCCCTGCCACAGAGGGCAGTGGAGGCCAAGTCACTGGATGGATTTAAGAGAGAGTTAGATAGAGCAAACAGCGCAGCGCGTCATGTTCAACTGTGCTGTCCTCCGCCCCCTGGTGGAGGGGTAGACCTCACGGCCCTCGACAACAGCACATTGAACTGGCTACAGCACCTGGAGGGTGTTACATTACCTCTGCTGCCTCGAACGCAAGAAGAACAACAAATGATCCAACAAGAACTTATACAATACCCACCATTCCAGAAAATATTTCAAATGTCCATTCTGCCTGTATGAGTTTATCGATTCTGTTGTGTGTTTGTGCATCTCCCGGGGCTCACTTTGTAATAACCATAACCTGAATCATTAGGTGGTGGCTCTTATCCCAACTCAAGAGAATTGAATACCAAGTAATTGCTTAAACAGCCCAATACTGATGCTGCACTACACGTGAGGTTGCATTCCTTTAAGATGAGATATTAGATTGATCTCAGCGATAAAGAATAGACTTTCCCACTATTCAAAGAAAAGCAGATTTTTTTCCCAGTGTCCTGGCAAACAGTTAACAATCGACAAAAAAAAGGTAATGTGACTATTTATTTAATTTTTTTAAATATATTTCAAACTAAATCTCAGTACAACATGAGATGTAATGTCTTGAATCTTATCATGTCAATGCAAGCCATTCTTTATACCATAATTACATATTTATGTCCAAAAATGGACTATATACTGGAACAGAATTTGTATCCAGATAGACTTTACTGACCTTGCTGAGAAAAGCAAACCCCAGTACAGCAACACCAAATAAAAAGCAGATTATGTACTGAAGAAACTGAACCGATTTCCCCGTAATTTCTTCCTCATTGTTGATTGTTTTTAACATAAAAGGATCCCATGTTTTTCGGAAACTAAAAATTAAAAAACAAAATATTGGATTTTGAAGATAGATTATCATTGCACATTTTAAGATTTGTTTAAGATTAAGGTTTGTTAAATTTTCTATTTTTAGAAAAACATTTCAAATGTAATAGCATTTTTGCAAACATACATTCTGTGACAGTAACCGTATCTCTGTCTATTCATCCATTATGCATTCTTCAAAGCTAGTATTCAATAGGACACTAAATATGTTATTTCAATCATAAAACTGCACTTAGGTAAATGCACAGTATTTACCAAAACTAGCTTTGATGTTCCAAATCTAATATTAATTATCTAATATCAAGCTTAGCATATTCACATTTCGTGTATTTTACAAGAATTATTTATTTCAGTTGTGTATTATATCCGAAGTACATAAATTAATATAAAAATTGCCAAAACCACACATGAAGAGGTTTACCTGTTCCGACGTCGTTTTTTCGATTCATAAAAGTCTGCGTCCATATTTTCCATTTTGTTCAAGGAGTGAATGGACAAGTTACTTATTTACAAGTCTGTTCAGTTAGAGTGATCAGTAGGTGCACTGCATGTAACTTATATATCCTAGTGGGCGTGGTGATTAAACTTACATAATTAGTTACACCCATCTTCTCACTTACGTCAGGAGAATCTTTGGGAAAGAACAGCTCAAATGCAAACATTGAACGTGCAATATTGAAATTTGTTTCATGGTAAAACACTTCACCATTTGACATCAAAGACAATGTCACCAACAATGGCATTGCACTTAAAAATGCATTCTCTGTTTTTATTTGCCACTGAACTACCTGGCCAAAGCTAAAACATTAATCACTGCAATGTATGTTTATGTCCCTTTTATTGAGTGGTACCCTAAATGAAACTATTTGACCTCTATTTCCAATTTGAAATCCGGAACTTAGGTCAGGAATATTCGTTCATAAAATTCACCTGCTCCTAAAAACATTTTGAAGCTGTAGCCAGGTTGCTACACAAAGTATTTGATTTTACCATTTCCATTGTGTACATAAAATAACTTACGTGTGACTGCATTTTCAAAGCTGCTGGCCATACACTATAACATGTTCATAGTATCGGCCCATTCATTAAGTTCCAGATCCAAACCACAGGCCCATAAATGGGCAAATATAAAATTGATAAAAAATCAAATGCCGCACATCAGCTTTTGATGAAAATCAAAATTACATTAGCCAAGATCTCTCTCACGACTGCACCAAATGCAGCTTGTTTTGTTGTTGTTGTTTTCCCCATGGCATACCAATTGGACAAGACTTTTCAAATTACAATTAAAAGTGATTTTGTAAATCCAATCAACCTTTGAAGATTTAGGTGCAGGGGTAGCTACAAGATTATGTACAGGAATCTGAAAGAGTTCATATTTCCGAAATGTCTTTTATCTGCTTTCATGTTGGTTACCTTGTTAAAAATCCTTGAAGCATAGGTGTAGGTTAAGCAATATGAGATGTTACACCCAGCCAGTGAAAGCAAAATCTAATTCTGTAATTAAACAATCTTCGTACAAACTAAACCTTTATTCCAAATCTTGTTTTATTTATAGTGCACCTCATTTTAGAGCAAAGAACAAATTGCAACAGGAATATGTATGAGCTGAGACAACATTTAGTGTGAAGGCATTATTTGTTAAATTAATTGATTCTAACCTTATTTGCCATTTGTTCTGTAAATTATTAAGGGACCAGACATGCGAACTTCGCCCGAGCTAATGCTGTATTTTGATTAGAAAATACAGCAACATCGCCCGGAGATAAGAAAGAAAATAGTCCCTCAAGTTTGTTTTACTATTATATGAGGTGATCATTCTGCACTTCCCCCCATTAACCCAATGTTGATCATTATCCCTTGCCTGACACAACATATCAATCAGATGCTGCCTGTCCCGCTGAGTTACACCAGCATTTTGTGTCTACATACCAAGTTTGCACATGCACTTGAATCGGTTACTGGTTGCCAAAGGGTCAGATGTGAGTACAACTGACAAGTTACATTCACGCTTTTAGCACTGGAGACTAAAAGACAAATAAATATCTGTGTTCCTTGTATTGAAAATGCAAATTGACTCAGGATTGGCCATCTATTCAGGAGGGGTTCAGATTTTCACCGGATTTTCTCTGTCTCTCTCTACCTCGCATTGTTTCTGTTTCCCCGTAAGATCTCCCCTCCTCATTTTCTCTCTCTTTCCACAGCTCTCTCTACCTCTCAGTGTTTCTGTTTCCCTGTGTGAATTCCTCTCCCCTCTCATTCTCTCTCCCTCTCTCTCTCTCTCTTTCAATTTCTAGAAACTTTCCCCAGGGCAAACATCGAAAAACAGCAGAGACAAAGAAACAAAATAGTATGTGAAATAGTTACCAGGGACAAAATGAAATAACCAAACCGATAAATGAAAACATGTGAAACACCGAAGAAGAATCAAAATGAAAGCTGGCGTCTCACACAGTTATTAATCACAGTATGAATCCAAGAAGCACCTGAATCTGCATTTTGCTGTATTCATTACATGTGCTTGTAGGGTTACCAACCATATAGGGAGAGTTCGCAACACTATGTACAACTGCTGAGCATAAGGGGGCCTGTTATTGGATGGCAGGTGAAGCACTCGTGCGTGACGTCAACAGCATATATAACGCACACGCACGCACGCTGTTGTATCAGGTCTAGGATTTGCCTGTAAGCATGATTACAGAGTACAGATGCCCCTCGACTTACGATGCTTCGACTTACGATATTTCGACTTTACGATGGTGCAAAAGCAATACGCATGCAATAGAAACCGTATTTCACTAGCCTGGCCTCGAGGCAGCGTTGGGCTGCATTGATCATTTAGGCGGCAATGCACTACTGCTTCATTAAAATTGCTTTCCTGTGGGCTATTTAGATTTACGCCTGCTCTATTGAGCAGACACACTCGTTCGCCTCAGCTGGCTTGTTAGTGTCTAACGCTAGCCTGTGCACTTTCTCTCCTATTTATCTTCAGACCCGTTTCCATATAACCATATAACAATTACAGCACGGAAACAGGCAATCTCGACCCTTCTAGTCCGTGCCGAACACGTATTCTCCCCTAGTCCCATACACCTGTGTTCAGACCATAACCCTCCATTCCTTTCCCGTCCATATAACTATCCAATTTATTTTTAAATGATAAAAACGAACCTGCCTCCACCACCTTCACTGGAAGCTCATTCCACACAGCTACCACTCTCTGAGTAAAGAAGTTCCCCCTCATGTTACACCTAAACTTCTGTCCCTTAATTCTCAAGTCATGTCCCCTTGTTTGAATCTTCCCTACTCTCAGTGGGAAAAGCTTATCCACGTCAACTCTGTCTATCCCTCTCATCATTTTAAAGACCTCTATCAAGTCCCCCCTTAACCTTCTGCGCTCCAAAGAATAAAGCCCTAACTTGTTCAACCTTTCTCATAATGTCCCGAAACGTCACCATTCCTTCCCTCCAGAGATGCTGCCCGTCCAGCTGAGTTACTCCAGCATTTTGTGTCTATTGTCGGTTTAAACCAGCGTCTGCAGTTCCTTCTTACACCCTTCCTCTATAATTCCTCTGAAAGAAGTTTGATCTGAATCCAAATGACAAGGTCACTGTGGATCCCCTGCATCTTAATCTTCTGGTGTGGGAAGTAACTGCAGATGCTGGTTTACACCGAAGACAGACACAAAATGCTGGAGTAACTCAGCGGGACAGGCAGCATCTCTGGAGTGAAGGAATGGGTGACATATGGGTCAAATCCCTTCTTCAAACTGATGATGTAAGCCATGCTGACCAAAGATCCTATAGCGGAGCAAGATGGACCATTCCAGCAAAAAACATGTAGTATGGTCATGGGCAGATTCATGGGTAATTTAAGGCCCCATTCCCGTAACCAGCTTCCGCCATCTTGCTTCTGCCCAACGATAAGATCTTTGCTTCCACCTCCGCACTCGTATCTTTGCTTTGTCCATGGCGTCCACGTCTACTAGTGTTGCATTCTGCTCTGCTGCAAATTGTTCCAATCGGCAATGTAGGCCACCCGACTTGTCTTTCTTCAGGTTCCCCATTAAGGAGGAAAGGTAAGAAAACATTTATTACTTCTGTGGCATATTGAAAATTTTATTTTGCCTGTTCAATCTCTCACTGTAGTTAGATCATTGAGCTCAGATAGTCGAGTCCTCATGGCAACATCCTTGTGAAAATCTTCTCCTCAAGAACATTTTCTTTCTACCTCACTGTTATTTAATGCAGAATAAGAACATATTGACTGCATGATATTTTCTGTAATTTCAGATGTCGACAGTGGGTCCAGAATACTGTGGGTCGACATGATCTCCTACATCGAACTGCGGCGTATTTGTCACATAACTGCCGTCTTTGTTCTGAGCATTTCCAACTTAGCCAGTTTTCCAACAAGCAGACCAAGAAAAGGCTAAATTGTAATGCAGTTCCAACGCTCTTTGACATCGCTAACCCGCCAAAACATCTGTCTACCCAACACAGGATACTTGAGAGGAATAATGAGAATCTTCCATCGTCACCGAAGCCTTCAAAGCAGCAAAGAGGCAAGAATTTTTTAATTAAAATTTATTTTCTCACTTTTGCTAAATTACAATGCTGTAGCAAACTGATACAATTGTTAGTGGCACAATATGTAATAGCCTGTATGACACTTATATTTTCATGTGTGAGATGTTCGAGAACATTCCAGAGAAAACGCCGGAACGCCGCTCGCCAATCTTGTGTCTCGGCGGCGTGCGACCACCATCAGCCGTGGTGAGAGAGGAGCGGTCAAAGTGGGACCATGACTGGGACTGGAGCAGCGGACAGCCGCAGTGAGCAACGTGGCCTGGGAGACAGTTTCACGCAAGATCATTATTTTACTTTCAATTTTTGTAGCATGAAATTGTTGCATCACATTAATTTCAAATGAGAATTACCAGCAGGTGCTAATTTATTTACATGTCTATGCTAAATCCATTTCATTTGTATATCTCTTTTAACCCCTTTCTAACTTTTTTTTCCTTGGCAGTGTCACACAACATACAGGCCGACCATTCTTACTGCTTAGCTGCGCATCAGATTCGTGAGAATGAATTTCAATTCACACCAGATGTAAATCACAGAAGAGCTCTGAAGAATGAAAGACAGCGTACTTTTCACCTCGAGAAACCTCAAGAAATGGCGATTTATTTATTATTGTATCTATGTTGGACGTTTTACTATTTGGTGTAAGCAGGGGTGGGGCTATCATTGTGTTACATACGTTGAATTGTGCTGGTTAGCTGATATGCTGAACACTGCAACCCTGTATATCTCGCACACAGAATAATGTGAATTATGTAAATCTTACTATGCATGTCAGAAATAAAGTGATAACCATGTTAATGGATTTCTATTATGAATGATTTAAAATTGAGTGGGTTGGTGCAATATTAGTGCAATATACTGCTAATGTGTCCTTATGAGATTCACATTAAAATCTTATCATGAATGACAGAAATGAAAAGTGTTATCCTTGTTTGTTTATGGATCTTGCTATTGAATTATTTAAAATTGAGTGGGTTGGTGCAATATTGGTGCCATATGCTATCAGATATTCAGTGTTAAAAAGAAAAATAAATCACAATAAAAGCGAAAAGATGCCTATGTTCCTTCCACAGCGTGCGGGGAGTCTGGCCCGGATCAGCACGGCCAAAACACCAGGGTGCAGTTGCAGGGAGGTTTACAATGTTTCTTTATTTAATGTTGTCCCTTGTCTAGTTTGAAATAAAGTTCATCATTGGATATAAAAATCAGAAGAAATGTAAATGTATGATTATATACATCTATATCACATTCATGTATGTGTGTTCTTTCCAGCACAATCTAATCAGTTGTACGCTCGCTGAATAAAACCATCCTTAAGTTATACAGGTACATCATTTGTAAATCTTGCTCAAAACAAATGTAATTTTGTGAAATACTTAATTTAGATAACCCCACCATTACAGACAGATCTCATTCCACTCTCTGGCTATTGGGAAGACCAGACCCATTTTATTGTTGAGATACAACTCCATAGACACAAAAACATTAAGGAACATTCCAGGACTAGAGCAACTGGAAGCTTCATATTGCTATTATTTTCCCAAATACTGCAGTTGTGAACAGTGTGATTAGATGAATGAATTACAGAGTGTAAGTGTAATACAAAATCAACTCAAACACAGCACATGAGCCATTTAAAAAGAAATGATAAAAAATATTAAAAATTTATAAACATTTTATTCTTTAACAAGAATTAACAGAATTATGAACTAACAGAATAATGAATCTAACCCTATACCTCACACACAAACTGTTCCCCCCGCAATGCTGATTACACTGCGAGTCGGGTCGGGTTACTGAAATGGACGAAAAAAAGCCCCCCGTTCCGCTCCATTGCATTTTGCAGGAGTGGCCTATCTTGCTCCGCTATAGGATCTTTGATGCTGACTTCCCCTAATTCGCCCATTTGCTACCTAAGGTGTTTAAATCTTATCCCAAAGAATCCAACAGCTTCCTACCACTGACGTGAGGCTCACTGCAATATTCTTTGTGGATTATCTCTATTTCCCTTCTTAAAATAAACAATATTGGCTACTCTTCAGTCCTCCGGGACCTCACCTGTGGGCTGGAAAAGATGCAACAATCTTCATCAAATCCCCTGCAATCTCCTCACTTCATCTTTCAATAGCCTGGGATAGATCCCATCAGGCGCTGAGGTTTTATTCACCTTAAACCTGTCCTAGCACAGCTGTATTCCCGACATTGATCACTTTTTTCTCTGTGCATTTGGCATTTAAAATGCATTTGACATAAAATTATTAAGGGCAATCCCTTAACGGGTGAGATGCAGGAAAATGTTTCCCCATGTTGGGGGAGAGTCCAGAACCAGGGGTCACAGTTTAAGAATATGGGTAGGCCATGTAGGACTGAGATGAGGAAAAACATTTTCACCCAGAGAGTTGTGAATCTGTGGAATTCTCTGCCACAGAAGGCAGTGAAGACCAATTCACTGGGTGTTTTCAAGAGAGTTAGGTACAGCTCTTAGGGCTAACGGAATCATCGAATATGGGGAGAAAGCAGGAACGGGGTATTTTGTTATTAATTTTGTGATTAAATTCATTACAAAGAATGTTGTCAAACTCAATATTATAGCTTTAAATAATAATAACAGCTTGGGTCCCGTCCCCTCAACGCGCAGTTTTTGATAGGGGGGGGAGTGGGAGGGGGAGGGGAGGGGAAGGGGAAGGGAGGAGGGGGAGGGGGAGGGGAGGGAGGGGGAGGGGGGAAGAAGGGGGGTGGGAGTGGAGTGGGGGAGAGAGAGGGGTGAAGGGTGGGAGGTGGAGAGGGGGGATAGAGAGGGGGTGGAGGGGGAGAGAGGGAGTGAGAGGGGGGAGGGAAATGGGGAAGAAGGGGGAGGGAAGGGTGGGGGGGAGAGAGGGGGGAAGGGGGGGGAGGAGGAGGAGGGACATGGAGGAGGGAGGGGGAGGGAGAGGGGGGGGAGAGAGGGGGGGGGTGGCGAGGGGGACAGGGGGAGTGGGGGGGAAAGGGGGAAAGGGGGAGTAGGGGGGGAGAGAGGGGGGAAGGGGGGAAGGGGGGGGAGTAGGGGGGAGAGGGGGAGAGGCGGAGGAGGGGGAGAGGGGGAAAGGGGGAGTAGGGGGGGGGGAGGAGGGGGAGGGGGGGGGGGGTGAGCCGGGGGAGGGGGGGGGGGGGGGGGGGAGGAGGGGGGAGAGGGTGAGGGGAAGAGGGGGGAGTAGGGGGGGAGAGGGGAGTGGAGGAGGGGGGAGAGGGGGGAAGGGGGAGTAGGGGGGAGAGGGGGAGAGGGTGAGGGGGAGAGGAGCGGGGATAGGAGGGAGGAGAGGGGGGTGGGGGAAATGAGGGGGTTTGGTGAGAGGAGGGGGGAGAGAGAGTGAGAGAGCGGACTTGAACTCGGCTGGGGCCGGTGCAGACACTGAGCGGGCGGGGCCGACTGCGAGAGGGTGGCGGGCTTCGGGAGCGCTCAGGACCTCGCGGGACCTTGGGGGACCTCGGAAGCTCTTGGAAGCCCAACTAAATTGCTGCGTGTTCAGCGGCTTCAATCCAGAGCCCGGAGGGGAGGGTGGCTGGGCTGCAGGCGGGGCGAGGCAGAGGCAGGTGGGGCGAGGCGCTGCGGGTGACCAGCCGAGTGGTGAGTCGACCGCGAGTGGGCAGCGATCAAATGACTGCGAGTCGGGGGGGAGGGGGGGTGCGTAACTCGCATCAACTCGCAGCGCGTTGAAAACTGTCCGCAGCAGGAGCAGAACCATTGTGACATCATCAGCTCGATAACTTCCAAAAAGTTTCAGATTTGTGAACAATTTTAATAAATAACTTAAGAAATAATGCATCAAATTTTCAGATGAGGCGATTTTTGACATCATGGCGGAAATCTCTGTTGGAATATGTAAAAATGTCACCGTCAGCAAGTGGTAATTTCGAGGAGATGTGAATTACAGACGAACACACAACTACACGAATAAATACATCCACATCCAAGATCAGAGTTTTATAATTATAGAGCTTTATAGATACAACATTGTAAATAAATTATGACATGCTTTGATGAACCATACCTGTGTAGCAGCTATATGAAACACCTCTGAAAGCACAATAAAAATGTGAATTAATTTATTGATAATCATTGCAGGCATCAGCTTTTTTTACCACAATCAGAGTGCTCTAACATATGACTGTCAGAAGTGTGAAAACCTCCACATTCATGGACAGTTTCTTCCCAGCTGTTATCAGGCAGCTGAATCATCATACCACAACCAGAGAGCAGTCCTGAACTACTATCTACCTCTTTGATGATCCTCTGACGATCTTTGATCGGAATTTGCTGGCTTTACCTTGCACTAAACGTTATTCTTTTATCATGTATCAATACACTGGCTCGATTGTAATCATGTATTTCTGCTTCTATCTGCTGACTGGATAGCACAGAACAAAAGCTTTTCACTGTACCTCGGTACACGTGATAATAAACTAAACTAAACTGAACTGACTGAATGTTTAAGGACTGACTGAATGTTGTGCCTATTAGTCTAGTGTTCAGTTAGCATTACATTCACTTCCCAGTTGCTTCCTGAGACCTGGAAAATAATAGCAGGAACAGCAGATGCTGGAAAATCGAAGGTAGACAAAAATGCTGGAGAAACTCAGCGGGTGAGGCAACATCTATGGTGCGAAGGAAATAGGCAACGTTTTGGGTCGAGACCCTTCTTCAGAGCCAGGACAAAAGGAAACAAACTCTCTGCCAAAACCAGGCAAGGATAAAAAGAAACAAGCTCCTTCTTCTTCTTGCGTATGGCGTGCACAGCCTAAAGTTGTAGGACAACTTGTTCTATTTGATCTGATTTGATTGTGTATGCCAGGTTGATTGCATTCGTCGAAACAGGGCGGACCACGTGAAGGTTCCAATCTCCCACCCCAACAAACTCTCCAATTATCTGAAACAAGTTTTAATGAATGATGCTTTTAATAAGAACTTTACACTTGACATAAATCCCAAAGTCATGTTGACTTAGCGAAACTCATTGAAATCATTGCTAATCACATTAAAGCCTTTGTTTTCATAATGTACATGACAACCAATGCGATCCCTCAAAATAATGCCACTAGCATCCACAGGCTAAAATCATTCTGGCAACTCTCCTGAGGTGGTTCAGATTTGCTCACTTAAAGTGTACACGCTGCTTCCTTCAAAATACGTTATTAATAGATGTGTTATTACTTTTCATAACTAAACTAATACCTCATAGGTTTTGAAAGATTGCAGACAAGTTAGTCATTTTGATCTAGTTCCTGGTAGAGATAAAATGATAAAAATATATCACTAAAGTTTAATATGATAAATGACTGGCAAATTTCCATATAGGTATTGCATTATTATTGTTTGCTTTTATGTGTACGTATTTGTGTGTTTGTGTATATATACAGTGGCTTGCAAAAGTTTTCATAC